>NW_020945014.1:8524101-8558031 GCF_900497805.2 Vombatus ursinus | reverse complement strand
CCCCCCCCCCCCCCCCCCCCCCCCCCCCCCCCCGTTCTTTTTCCCCCTCCAGGCAATTAGGGTTAAGTGACTTGCCCAAAGTTACACACAGCTAGTAAGTGTCAGGTTTCTGGTCTGAGACCAGATTTGAACTCAGGTCCTCCTGACTCCAGGGCTGGTGGTCTATCCACTCTGCCACCTAGCTGCCCCTCTCCTGTCTCATTCTTGAGGGCAAAGTTAGGGCCAAGGAGTGAGTGGATATCTGGCCACTAGATTTCTGCTCAATAGGGCCACAGACAATGGAAAGTTGCCCCAGATGAATGGAATCTGTGCATTAATACATTGTCACTAAATGACACTATAAGACAGATGTAAATATGGCTGACCCCTAGAGTTACAAATTGCCTTTCATACTTAGCCATTCAGAAAAGAGTTGATGGCTAGGCCCATGGAAATGCCAGCAAATCAGAAGGAATTCTTGCCCATCTGTTGCCACAGGCTGCCCACCAGAACCTCTGCCCCACTGAGAAAGACAAAGTAGCTAGACACCTTTCACTGCTTATTCCTCCAGAGTAGAGCAGTGAGCTGAAAGGAGGTGTGGTTGTGGTTTTTCCTTTGTTCTCAAAGAGGACCATGACATCAGGGAGAAGATGACAGGACTTGCAATTGACTTTGATTTGAGTAAGGGAGGGCTGTGCAAAGTCACCAGCTTCACTTTCTCCTCCAAAGCCATCTGGGTCCAGTGGCCATATATCAATCAGGAAGACTGGAGATAGCCCAGTATGCAATAGGAGACCTTGGCCCTGTTAAGCTGAGGTCTTTTCAGGTTCTCACTTGGAGTGAGGCAACACCCATTCCATGAATAGTCCTCTTTAAAAAGTGAATCAAGGGATGGCCCCTTTAATAAAAAAGAAAAAAAAAATCAAACTGGGAGGGGAAGACCCTCAGGGTTGCTGGCCAAAAGAGAAACAGTTAATATTTACATTCACTCTGAGCCTGGAGGGCCCAAAATATAGCCATTAAGTGGTGCTTGGGCAGGAACCTATTGTTGTCCAATCCAGGAGATCCAGAGTGAATTGGGTTTCAGGCTTAGGTCTTTGAGAAAGAAATCTAGCCTGTAAACCCCAAGTTAACTAGGCAGCTCCCAGCCAACAAAATTTACCTTCCTTTGGGCAGAACACCCTCAGGTAACAGAGAGGAGAGGGGAGAAAACAAGTATGGGAATTGTATTGTTCAGGGAAATAGCACAATTAAAAGAAAACCTCCTTCCCTTCAGGCTAACAACTCATCCTACCATAGATACATATGGGAGCCCTCCCCCTCTGCCCTTGCCCCACCTTCCAAGTAAGAAACTCCAAGGCTCTGAAGGTAGGAAAGGGAGACATTACTTAGCATAAGCAGATTAGATGCTCTCCTGCCTCTGTTAAGATCTAAGTCTGTATTCACTAAACTATAGTAGTCTAGGAATATTTATGATGTTTATAACCTGATTCCAAATGAAATTCTCCAGGTAATAATATTTCACTTAATGAGTGAGTTTGTTATGGAACCAATAAAAGACATTATAGGTGGTATTCCTGTATTAACCTAGAAATCAATAAATACTTATCATGTGTCTTCTATTTGCCAGGTCCTGTGCTAAGTGCTAGAGATATATGCAAAAGTAAGATGGTCCCTGGGCTCAAGGAGCTTACTCTCTAATGGGGAAAACTACATATATACATGGAAGTATATTAACAAATTTGTACAAAGTAAATACAAGCCTTTTGTTTATTTATTTTTTTAGAGGGGAGCAAGCTGAAGTCAGGAGTAGGAACAAAACAGGAAAAGTTTATTTCCCAACTTCCTATCAATTCATTTAGAGCTGTTCAACAAAATTCTTGAGCGTCTCATGAAGGAGCATACTTTCTTATATCCAGACATATTTAACCAATGTTTTCTGGAATGTTGCATCAAAATCTCTGTACTGGGTAGGCGATAGGTTCTTTCTAGCATGGACGTCTATGATTGTCATTTTCCTAAACAGAAGGAAAGCTCCTTAGGGAAAGGACCTATTTAGTTTTTGCCATTGTTTTCCCAAGGACACAGGGGTGGCTACCTTCCTCAGGGTCCCTTGCAGAGTAGCTACCTTGTAAACGCTTTGTCAACTTGAAGTTTTATCTTTCATAGGCTTGGAAGAAATCTTAGATGAGATCTATCTAGCTCAGTCCCTTAAATTTGCAGGTGAAGAAATTAAGGCACTAGATGGTTTAAGTGACTCATCCAAAGTTACATGTTTTATTAGAAGAGCTGGAATTTGAATCCCAGTCTTCTGACCCCAAACATGGATTCTTCCACTATGTGAGGCTAGAAAATCACCATATACAAGAAGACAGTCTGACCAAATGGATCTATTCTAATCCTTTCCTTTCCAAATAGCATTCTGAAAAGGTTTTCAGCCAAGGATGGGTGAGATTAGGAAAAAACAAACAAACAAACAAATAAAAAAAATGATGAGAAATGTAAAGGCTGGGAGAACTCTGGAAAGAGTCACCACTCAAGCTTACCTAAACATTCTTTCATTGACTTCTTCTTCCAAATTTCTTGCATTACATAAGACCACCCCAAAGGAGCCCACAGGCTGGTGGGTAATTGGGAATATGTTTTGTTTAGAAGCAAGTCCAACCTTGGCAGGAGCTTCCTTAAGCATTGAGGAGAAAGGAAGACATGTAGCTGCACAGGACACAGACAGATTAACCACCTCCACAGCCTTTCTTGTGTCCAATGCCAATGCCTCAGTGGTGGCCAAATGGAAGTTGTTGCCATTGGCAATAGGTTTAGATTCAAAGTTTTCAAGGCATTGATAATCAACATCATGGACTTCTGGGCTGTGGTTGACCACAATGACTTCATTTAGATCTACTTCTTGCAAAATATGGGACCCTTCTTGGGCAGAGGCATCATCACCAGTGGGAGAGTCCCTACTTTTCTCTGTCTTTGAGTCTGGTCTGGCAGTTTCTACAGAGGGACTGCAGGGAAATTCAGGCACCTGATGGATGGATTTGGAGAAATCCTCAATGGCTGAGATGTTGATACTAGAAAATACGTCATTCTCGGTCTTTGAGACCTCAGACCCAGCCTTTGGATTTTCCGGTAGACCTTCATTGGAAACATCATCCTGGATAGTATCTACTTCAGAGACATGCAATATGTCTAAAGTCAGTTCTTTGGTTTTAGCCATGGAAGAGTACTCAGCTCCACCAACATAAGATGTTTCATCCACCACTGGTTCACTATAGGTGAAACTACAATGCCCAAAAAGAAAATGTGGATTATTGTTAACCTCTGCTAAATCCATGTAGCCCTTGTCTTCTTGTGGGTGATCTGTATCAAAAATCATCTCCACTAGTGAATGGAAGACTTCACAGTCATGCTTTGGGGGCTCATTTTGAAACCCAGGAAAGTTCCGAATGGAATTTATGTTTCTGCCCTCATCCTGGTTTTCTTCAAGGTATTTCTGAAAGTGGCCATCTAGGGTCTCTGAATTCCCCTGGTCACTTCTGGATATGTCACTGTCCCCTGCCAACTCCTCCGGGCTACTTATCTGAGGAGCTGAAACAGATTTAGTTAGCTTGTTCAGGGCCACCTCTCTCTCTTCTTCCTCAAAGGGCAAAGAGCTAATAGAGGTCAGGGAAGCTTGGATACCACTAGGCAAGCTTGTATTGCTTTCTGTGTGACCACCTTCTAAGGAGTTTCTATGGATGGCATGCCTTCTTACAAGTTGGTGCAAGACCTCTCGGTCACTGGGTAATTCCAGAGCCCTGCTACGGGCCTCAGACCAAGCAACGGAGCTTGGTTCACTCTCAATGCCTGAGTCAGAAATAACTGAAGAAGACCGTTTGATGGTCCCAGACAGTGCTGATAGCACTTCGCATTCATTACTCTTTTGATCCCGTGGCAATGATTTAATATCCAATGGATCTCTCGGTGTTGGGCTTAATGGATCAATCAAGTTCACTGGAAGATGTTTCAGTGATAGCAACATGGCCTTATTCTCCTGATTCCCCTTCTTACTTAATTCATTTAATACAACTTTGTCTGTGGAGACAACATTCTCAGGGTTAGGAGATGCAGCTGCTTCGTCCGACACAGTCCTTCTATAATTATCTACAGGTGTCCTGGTCTCATAATGAGTAGCAATTACTAGCCCAGGTTCACCATTATCAGAGTGCTTATTGCTGGGGTTCATTTCAATGTATGTCAAGCAAGAAGCCAGATTGCTATCTCCAGCCACAGTCTGCTCAGATCCGCTCAGGTCTGGTACAGATTGTGTTAAAACAATGGGCCTGACATCAGTTGCAGGATCATCTGCTGAAGCTGTTGGAGGCTCTTGAGGTAAACCCATTTCATCCTGGGATTCACCAATTGTCAAGTATACCTGAGATACTGAACTAGGGGGTGAGTATCTGTCCGTGGATACTTCCCCACCTGTACCAGGACACAGACAGTCCATTTCAAAGTTGTGTGGTAAAGAAGCATCTTCCCTGAATGTTGTCTTCTCAGATGTTGCATTAGTATTTGATTGTTGACTCTTCTCTTTTTCCTTTTGTTCCACTTTTGGGGTAGTTTTAACAGGAGCAACATTTGGGGAAATCCCCAAATTGTACCCTAAAAGAAAAAAAATGAAATATCATATTTTATTTAGGTGAATTGTAGAAACTTTCAAGTTATCAAGTAGTCCCTTATCAAAAATGTCTACATTATGGGCTCCCTTCAAAGAGTTTGGTTCAATTCAATTGAACGAACATGGATTTAGCACCTACTAGCAAAGTCTTATAACAGGACAGAGAGGAAACTTTGATAATAGAGGGTCCCATCCTTCAAGGAACTAACTGCTCTATGAGTCAGGAGGCCTAGAGTACAGGTCTGGCTCTCAAGTTTGTTAGCTCTGTGGTCTTTAAACAAGACACTTCATGTCTTTGTGGCCCATTTTCCTTATTTGTAACATGGGGATGATAATACTTTCACTGCTGACCTCACATGATTGTCCTGGAGTCAAATCAAATAACACATAAGAACATGCCATGCAACCATAAAGTACTAAAGAAATGGGTGTTGTTATCCAGAATTGTGTTGAGACAGGAAGAGCCAGTTCTTAAATTTTTAGTGTGAGGACTTACCCCTTGGAAATCAGCAAATACTACAAATCAGGGTTTGTTTTATTGTTTTGTTAATTGTATAATCTTAAGAGAATAATGAATAAAATGTTATTAAGTGTGCTGCATACTCTTTAACCCCAATTCCCACCCCCACCAAGGAGCCAGTTGTTAAACATTTACCAGCATGCTCCTGGTTACAAAGGACATTTAAAACTATGACATATTCCTCCAAGTTTTCATAGGGTTAAGAGCTACAAGTGACTTTAAAGATAATTTAGTACAAACGTCTCACTTTAGAGATGAGAAAGCTGAGGCCTGGAGATGTATCTTTCTCGGCGTATTCACATTACTCCCCCTCATATAATCTATGTTTCAGCCATACTTCCCTATTTGCTGTTCTCTTGCCATGAGGTTCCATCCCCATCTCTGTGCTTTTAACAAAGGCTGTCCTTTGTGTCTGGAATGCACTCCCTCCTCACACCTGCCTCTTGGAATCCCTGTCTTCTTTCAAAACTCAGTTCAAATGCCCATTTCTTACACTTGGCCTTTCTTGAACTCTCCAGTTTTTACTGTCGCCTCTCAATTATTTTTTATATTGTATATTATAAAAGTGCAAATTATTCCCCTTCTCCAGTAAATTGTGAGTTCAACAAAGACCAGAACTCATTTTTCTCTCTGTATCTTGGTGTATAACAGAAGCTTGGTAATGGTTACTGAAGTGAAGTTAAGTGAAATGAATTAATCCTTCCAAGGTCACAGAACTGAGATCAGAGTTTTGGTCATAGGACCATAGATTTAGAAATAGGAACACTTTAGACATCATTGAGTTCAAGTCTACCTTTTACAAACGAGGAAAACAAGGCACTAATATATTAAGTGATTTGCCCATTGTCATATACCTAGTAAATGTCTGAAGTGGTATTTGGACCTAAGTTTTCTGGGCTCAAAATCCAGTGCTCTGCATGTCATTTCCCAATATCTTCTCTTACAAATAAATTCCAAACCTGAGTTTTTTCATTCTTTCCCTTTACACATTACACAATATACATGCATTCTAGATGGGAAAATCTCTAAAAAGCCCAAAAAAGTCCTATAAAAATGATGATGATGTCATTGTCATTGTTTTTACAAGCAAGCAAAAGAACTGACATTAATAAGGCCCACCAGCAACTCACCAGGGCAAGAAAAAGAACCAGTAGGCTTTATTCAAGGCATTACCACTAGATGTCAGACAAGCACAGAGAACCACTAACTGAGACTACTTCCAATGACCCCAACAAACACAAGCATGCATCTCTCCTCTTCCTCCAGGTGTTACTTGGCATGCTTTTTTAAACATTATTTTAACCTAACCATTATGGGGGCAACCTTAAAGAAAACAACATGCATTCTACTTCTTACAACTTTTCACATTGTCTTATACTATACTTTTTAAAAAATAGAAACAGAAAGCTTTGGCTAGGGCTCATACATATAGTGGGGGCAACTAGTTGGTGCAGTGGATAGAGCTCCAGAGTTGGAGTCAGGAAGACTTATATCCCTGAGTTCATATCTGGCCTCAGACATTTACTAGCTGTGTGACCTTCGGCAAGTCGCTTAACCCTGGTTGCCTCAGTTTCCTCACCTGTAAAATGAGCTGGAGAAGGAAACAGCAAACCAGTCAAGTATCCTTGCCAAGAAAACCCCAAAAGGGGTCACAAAGAATCAGATGTGACTGAGCAGACATGACATGATTGAACAATAACACACATCAACCAATAAGGATTTATTATTATTATTAATGCATAAAACATGTTTTTTTTCCTTTTTGAATCAATGGGACAGTAATAATAGTTCTCCTTTAGTTAATATGCTACAGTTGTCTAAGTCTTTTTTGTTAAAACTCTTTAAAAATGTTGGACAGTTATTCTAACCTTACATATTAGGAAACTGAGACCGAGAGAAAAAAATGAACAAACAGGAAAATTTCCATTGGAAGAAATCTCAGATTTAATAAATATTAATCAGTGATGTGCTAGAACCAGTGAAAACTAACTCACTTGAGCTGAGTTGATTGTTAAATTTTCAGTAATAACAGTTACCCCTTGGAATTTAGAAAATGCTTCCAAACAGGGATTGATATGTTGTTTGTTGGTTTTTAGACTTAATAAGGTGATGGAGAAAACATTAGTGATGCAGATTAAATTTAAGAGTGTGTTTCCTTTTCTAATTGTGTATTTAAATTTGAATATTTAAGTTTAAAATAAATAATAAAGAATTTTTTTAAAAAAAGAGTGTCATATGTGCAGTTATTTTTTTTTTCTTGAAGAACTACTCATTAAACACCTTACTGAATCCAACCCATGCTTGAACTGAAATATATTTTGTAATATCCTGGACAAATGGTTATAGAGATTATGCTTGGGTAGTGACAAGGAACTCACTACATCTGGAAACAACTCATTCTACTATTGAAGAGCCTTAATTATAAGGATTTTTCTTTGCTTAGCTTAAATCTGACATTCTCCAAATACTGCTCATTGCTCTCCTAGTTTGGCTATCTGGAGCACCAGCAACATGAGACTAATGCCCTTCTATATGATGGCTCTTCAAATGCTTGAAGGCAGTGATCATGTCCCCCTACAATGTTTTTTCTTCTGTGGTCTAAATATTGCAAATTTCTTCGACCTAAGCTCACTTGATATTTTTCTTACTGTCTTGTTTTCCTGGTTCCTCCTGTTGGGCTCCATTCCAAGTTGACAGTGTCCTTCCCAAAATGTCACCTATAACTAAACATAATTGTCTAGATGTGTTGTGATGAGGGTGGAATACAACAGGACTACTTCTCCTATTCTGTACACTGTCCTATATATCTACATTAGCCAAAGATCATGTTAGTTTTTTTTGACCACTATATTCTACGAACTAATCTTGAGCCTTCAGTACTCAAAAACATAGAAGTCATTTTCATCCAAAATAATGTTGAAGTAGGTTTTCAAAATCTTGTACTTGTGACTTGCCCAACAATTGTTCTAGCACTTCATAGACTTCCCTTAGCACCTGCTAACTTCCCTTTCTGATCCAACCTTCAAAGGACTGTCTTCCTTTTAAATGGATATGTTCAGTGTTCCTATTGCCTATAAAATAAAATGCAAAAGCCTTATCCTGACATTCAATGCCCTCTTAAATATATTTCCAATGTCACTTTCTAGCTTCATTTCATAGTATTCTGCTTCACTCATTCTTTGTTTTAGCCAAGCTGGCCTTGCCATCCTTAAATTTCATTCTGTTCACTCCCACCTTTCCAAATTTCTTCATACTACCTCTGACAACTACAACGATTTGAGAGAATTCTTGTCTCTGATGTTCACTACCTAGTAGACCTTGAGTAAGTGACTAAATTTTCATCACTGTGGCTCTCATTGATTAGCCAATAATAGGTCCCAGCCCTAACCCCACTTGCTCATTGTTTGGGTTTTGATGGCTAAATGAATGTAAATAGCAAGTGTTTCTGTTTGGCCGGAAACTCAGAAGGTATTCCCCTCCCAGACTGAGTCTTTTGTGAAGGCAAACTAGGCCATCTTTTGCCTCCATTCTTACCTAGCCTTTAATTACTGAATGGATGTTGCCTCAGACAAACTGAGACCTGGGAAAGACCTTAGTTTAAAAAGTCCAGGGTCTCTCACTACAACTGGGGCCATGGCCAGTTGTCCTAATCTATGTCTTGCCTCTGGACTCTGATGACTCTGGAGGAGAGAGTGAGGCTGATAACTTTGCATAGCTCTACCTCACTTACATCCAATTTACTTGCAAGTCATGACATCACAGCCCTGGTGTCATTAGTCCCCTTTGAAAACAAAGGACTAAGAACAACAAATTTTCATGGACTTAAGTTTACTCATTTATAAAATGAGGAGGTTGGATTAGAGCACTTCTGAGGCCCCGTCCAGGTCTAAGTCAGTGATGTTATATCAGAAGACACATTTTGTTCCATGAGCAGATACAGTTAAGTCTTTTCTAATCATATATACTGCTGTTCAGATCTTTGTAATTTTCAATACCTTTAGCTCTTTCTACAGTCCTTGAAGCCATGTTATTAACTCTGATGAATATTTTGCTCTTGATTTGAAGTTGTAACAAAAACCTTGACATATGAGAAAATTTTGAGAACTTTCATAATATTTAAGCCCCAGACTTTTTGTACTAAACCAGACCACTTGAGTGACAGAGAGGTTTCTCCATCAGATATTTTACCTCTGAGCAACTGCTTAACAAACGGAATAAAATGTGTTTCTAACAGAGCTGAATCCTAAAGCCAACACTGAAGAACTTGGCTTTTTTATTTCTACAGTGTCCATGACTTATCCTACACCAAGACTGTCATGCCCTCAATGGCAGATTCTGTGTTGGTTTTCATCTTTGTTTTACTAGTGCAGTACTCTTTAGATTGTAGTAGGCAATTGATAAATATGTGTTCAATGAAAATGAACTGAGCTCCCTGTAATGGGATAGAAATAATGATCAATGTTGATGATTATAAGAAGATGAGGGAGAATATGGTGATACTCATGATCAATTAACTGAAATGCCAATCTGAGTCTATATCTTTGCTAGTCCCATTGCTGCTACTCTGGGACAAAGTTTTCTTTTCTACCTCTACCAAAACTATTGCAAAGGACTCATAAAAAGTCTTCTCATCTCCCACTATCCTCATTCTAATCTATTCATCCGTCTTTCATCGTATATAACCAAATCACTCATTTGCTCAAAAACTTTCAGAAGTAGGGGGCAGCTAGGTGGTGTAGTGGATAGAGCACCAGCCGTAGGATCAGGAGGACCTGAGTTCAAATGTGACCTCACACACTTGACACTTAATAGTTGTGTGATCCTGGGCAAGTCACTTAGCCCCATTGCCTAGGCAACAACAACAAAAAAAAAGAAAAGAAAAAAAAAAAGAAAGAAAAAAAAATCTTCAGAAGCAAGGAAGCAAAATGCCCTCCAAAGTCTGGAGTCACTGTATTTATTTTACTCCCTTCCATCAGACTGGGTTGCCTTGCAAATATGCTCTGAACTCCCCTATATACTATTCCTATTACCTGGAATACCCTCTCCTTTTTCCCCATTGAATTACTACCAGTCCTCTAAAGTACAACTGAAATTCTTCCTTGACTCCATTGCTTACATCAGGGGTGGGGAAACCTGTGGCCTTGATATCACACGTAGCCCTTTGACAGAGCAGCCCTTTGACTGAATCTAAACTTCACAGAACAAATCCACTTAATGAAACGATTTGTTCTGTAAAACTTGGACTCAGTCAAAAGGCTGCACCTAGAAGGACCTAGAAGTCCACGTGTGCCCTTGAAGCTGAAGGCTCCCCACCCCTGGCTTAGATATTAATGATGTTCTTCCTTAGATGTCAAATAGCAATTTGTTCTGTAATGCTCTTAATATCATTACTATACGATATTACTTACTAAGACTTCTCTTTTTTTGTGGCTTATATCCCTGTGAGAGAAATAATTATTAAATAACTAAGTGTTAATATTGGGGAGACACAGGATTTATCTCTCTCTGAAACCTTATTCTCTACCAGGCCAAACCAACATCTGAAGGACATTGCTGATAATGAGATTGGATTAACTTCCTCCTCAATCTTGTTCAGAACCCACCCAGGTGGGGAAGTCCATTGTGTTCTGCTCAGGTTTGGGTGGGGATAAATTTTTTGATTAGATTGAGCTAGGTTGGGGGTGGTTTGGAAGTAAATGATGTGATCAAACTCATGACTCTAGCCCTTCATTAGAATAGGTCCACTTCTCATTATAATAGTCGTTCTCTCTCATTACTTGTTAACCAATCAGAGTCAATCACCACCCTCAGGAACACTCATTCTACCAAGGGCATATAAGCATTGAATGGGTTCCATGAAAAGTCTTTGACATTCCAGAGTGTCACTGACCCTTTTTATTATTACTAGCGTGATTAATAAAATGATTAATTTCCCAGAAATTATGCCTCTCGAACTTTTTACGTATCAAAACTGCAAGCTCCAGAAGGACAGGAACTATGTCTTATTATTTTTAAAAATATCTTCTCCACTATTTTGTACTGGGCTATGCATTTAAAGAATGCTTGATAAATGTATGTGGAGGGGCAGCTAGGTGGCACAGTGCATAGAGCTCCAGCCTTGGAGTCAGGAGGACCTGAGTTCAAACCTGGCCTCAGACACTTGATGACACTTAACTAGTTGTGTGACCCTGGGCAAGTCACTTAACCCCCATTGCCTCATCAAAAAACAAAAACAAAAAAATAAATAAAAGTATGTGGATTCATTATATAAGTTATATCACTGATTTCTTGTTCTTTCATTGTACTGACTAGTTATTTTAGTGATTTGACCAGAATTCACTGGTTAGGGTTGTCAGAAAAATAGCACCTTTGATCCTTGCCCTTTAAATCATTTAAATTTAAATCTTTGTTCTTTGTGCCCTTCTAATGTTACTAACCTTTCCCAGGACATTCCACGTATCTATCCTCAAAAATGACTGGTAGGGTGTTCCAGTCTCCATCAATATCAAGGCATTCTGCTGGGAGGGGAGGCATGCTGGTGAAGTATTCAGAATTCCGGACATCCAAAGCAATCTGACTCTGTCTTTGGATCCTGAGAAATGCATTGCAAAGATAGGAAAGAGGTAAACAATTATTCATGAAGCATTTTGTAGTTCACATATTGTTTTCCTTTCTGCAGTCCTTCAAGGAAGGTAGTGAACGTATCAGCATCTCTGTTTTGCAGAAGAGGTAATAAAAGTTCAGCTTTGTGAGGCCAGTACTCATCTGTGATTTTGTTGATTTGGAAGTGGCAATGATGCCAACTGCCACCTTGCCTTGTCTGCCCATTCTGTGTAACTCTATTTCATGTTACCTTATATGTTCTCCAAAGGGAATCCAGTCTATGTATTGGGTCTTCCTTACTTTCTCTTGACTGGTAAAACTATCAGTGGAGTTGTCCACCTGTCACTCTCCACCCCCACTTTGTGACCAGCCTATCTTTTTTTCCTATTATACGTTGCCTTAATGAAATCCTATACTTCTGTCCTTTTTAAACGTTTTCAGTTGGTCATACGCTGTTACTTTCAGAGCTTGGTGGTAGAGCACATACGCGCCATGAATTTCTCCACTGTTCTCTATGGAATACTCATTTTAAATTCTTCAGTTATTATTGTATTCCATATCTCCCTGCCATATGACAAGATCATAGGCATTGTAGAATTTGGAGTCAGGAGAGACCTCAGAGGTCATATGACCCAAATTCTTCAATTTACAGATGAGAGAAATGAGGCCCAGAGAGAATAAAAGATTTCCCCACGGTCCCAAAGGAGTAAGCAGTAGAGCCAGAATCTGAACCCAACTCCTGGCTCCAAAGCCAACCATCTTTGTGCTGTTTCATGGCTAGAAATGGAGGTTTTCAGAGCATAGATTTGGAGGGAACATTAGAAGTCATTTAGACTAATCTCATATATTGTTACAGTTGAAAAGACTATGGCCCAGAAAGGTAAGGCATTAGGCCGAAGTCACACAAAAAATAAGTGACAAAGTTGGTATTCAAACCCAGGACCTCTGACTCCAAGTCTAGGACTCTTCAAACTTGACCAAGGTCACATAGTGAGTGGTGAATCTGGACCTCAAATTCAGGCTTCTGACTCCAAGTTCAGTGTTCTTCCCAGTATAGCACACACCCTAAGAATGGGTTAAGTGGATCTAATTGCCACCTCATCAGTCCTAGAGGGAAAATTCTGAAAGGTCTCTTTTCCCCTTTGTGAATTTTAAAACCAACAATTCAATATATCTCTAGCATGTTAAAATTACATCTTGTTCTGGTGTCCTTGACTACTCCTACCCCTTCTAATTACTAAGTTTTAGAAGGAAATAAGGTGGCAAAGGGGAACCTAGAAATCATGTATAAACCATTGCCAAGATCAAGGAGCATAATTTATAAACTGTATCATTTATTAACTAAAATTCCCATCCTAGTAACCAGGAGAAACCAGGTAGGCACTGCTTGTCAAGGTTTCTGGTCCTATGATATGTAAATAGCAGATAACATCTAGTCTTCCACAGTTCCAGACCAGCAGAATATAAAAAAGATGCTGATAACTTTGGAATGATGACTTTGGAATTTTACTTATAACTCTGAGATGATTTGGATATGTTAATAAACTAACCCAAATATGGCATAGATCGTCGGTCTGTTTCTCCCCCAATATCCTAGAAAAATGAGTCCTCCAACTCTTGCCCTCCGAGCACTCTTCCATTTCCTAAAGGCTCGTGCTGTTCAAGTGCTCCCAACACTAATCTATGGTCATGTGATGCTATTCTCTGCCTCTTCCTCCCCATCTTCTTACCCATGCCACCTTCCTTCACCATCCCATTCCCTATCCCCATACCACATTCTGCCTCTGTAATATTTTCATCACTTATCTCTGTACTTTATTAAGTGTGATTTCTGCCCCATTTCCTGCTGCCAATCATGGTCTTTCCTGGTAAGTATCCAAAAATCTAGGCATGCCTGCCCCTATTTTATAATTTCATAAGTTAATTATCAATTCATCCAGCAAAGAAGGCCATTTTCTTTTCTATATTTTTTTTTTTCTGAAATGTGGAGTTTGTTTTGGGCAGCACTTAGATCTGTGGAACAAACTGATTTCCACACTAAGAAATTAATAGTCATGCCCTCATAAACCTGTTAATTCCCGTCCTTTGTAACATATGTAAAAAATTATTTTCCCATCCCATTATTGGAAGGATTGGACTTTGAAATGCATTTTCACAAGTAGGGCTATTTTTGTCCTTAATCATCCACACATTATCTCTCTCAATTTGACTTGTTAACAACTACCTGCATTTGTGAAATAATTGCTTTCCATATAGCCATGTGGTCAACAAAAAGAACCAACATACCCACAATGGGTACCGAAGACCTTATGTGATTTGGTCCCAACCTTCTTTTCTGTCCTTCCTTCTCACTTCCCTTGTACATAAATCTTTTTCTTCACCAATACTGGACTAGTTTTACCTTTCCCTGAAAATGGTTCTCTCCCCCTAGAAGCCCATTCTCTCCCCAGTTCTCTGTGTCCAATTTCTACTCATCCTTCAAGGACCAGCTTCCACATATATAATTCTTATCCATTCTTCAAGATCCAGATGCATCTTTCTAAATCTTAACCATCCTTAAAGCCCAAGGTAGGCCTGAATTATGTTTTAAGGCCCAACTTAAATGCTACTTTTTCCTGGAAGCTTTCCACAATTCTGGCCAGATGTAATCTCTTTTTCCTTTGAATTGCCAGACAATTTTTTTTAACATTCCGATTGGACTTACATGCTATACCTTCAATTATAGTTATTTGTGTCCATATTTTAGCTCTCTTACTGTACTCTAAGTTCCTTAGATGGATACTTAAACTGTGGCCATCGATCTCCACTTTCCTCAAGGCTTCAGATTTTTCCATCTTGTCCTACCCATCTTTCCAGCTTTTAAGTACCCCTTTTCCCCATTATAATATAAGCTCCTTTAGGGAAAGGGTTGACTATTTCACTTGAATTTTTATTCTAAGTACTTAGCACATTTTCTGATATAGTAAATGCCTGAAAATCCTCTATCTAATCTCTAGATATTATCTCCACCCATCCATCTATCTTCAGCCCTATGCTCTAACCCAGTGATATTATGACCACACATTTTTGGGAAATTATAACCTAGCTTTCTTGCTACTCCTTCTGATCTATTGTATACATATAGATTAGATATTACTTTTGTACTGAGAGAAGAAAAAAACACTCATTGAAATGAATGAAGGCAACATAGTGTAGTGGAAGGAGTAGTAGATTGGGAATCAGAAGATGTGGGTTATCTTGGTCATAGTAAGTCTGGAAGGACTGCCTGCTAAACAGATGTCAAAACAGGAAGGGGCTCTAGTTCTCCAAGAATATTTAGATCTTGGCAGGCCAAAGTCAGATCAAAGTCAGGCCATCATCATTCCCACTCAATTTTTTTTTTAATAGAGAAGAAAATTCAGGTATTAAAAAAATTAAGTAATTTGCCCAAGGTCATAGAGGTACTTATTAGAAGAGTAAGGATTTAAAATTAGGTCCTCTGGCTCCAAAAACAGTATCATTTCCACTATATCCTGCTGTTTTGCATCCTCTGAACAAAGTCCATCAATATCACTGTTTTAACATCAACTTCATATTTTTTTAAAGTATTTATCAAGTTTTTATTATGTTTGGAATTAGAACCAATGAAGAAGAAAATAAAGGGCTGTCCTTAGAGTTGGGAAGTTCTGGGTTAAAATTCTTCCTCTGACATATTCTTTCTGGGTGATCCTTTGACATTAACTTAAACACTCAATGACCAAAGCAAGTCTCTAAAACTATAAATTACAAGAAAGTTGGCAATCTGCCTTCTTGTAAACAGTTTGAACAGTGGGCAGTCTCTATCTATGTGAAATTATGTATCTGGGCAACCTAACCTCCCTCCCTCAACTCTTCCAGAAATAAAATAACAAAGTGGAGTACTCTGCTCGGTGTTGGGGAGACACCAAGATTAAATCAGTCATGCTGCCTGTCCTTATGGTACTGATAATCTAACCACAGGATGGAAACCATCAATTCATTTAGCATAGAATTACAATGCTAGAATGTTGGAGCTAGAAGGGACCATAGAGAAGATTCATTCATTTTAGAGGGGTAGAAACTGAGTCTGAGGAAAAGACTTCTCTAGGAACACACAGTGAATTAGTGTCTGAGCTGGAACTAAAACTCAGGACTCTTGTTCTCAGTCTTGACATCATTGCCTCTGAATCTGACCAAAGGGATTATTATTATTATTGTTGTTGTTACTGCTGTTGTTTTCAGCATTATTGTTATTATTGTTGTTACTATCCAAATTAAATTACTTAAATGCACCATGTGCATAATACACCTTCTCCTTTTCGATCTGACTTTGATAAGTTGTTTTCCTTGCATCTTTCCTAGATATTCTCCAAAAAGAAAGTGACTTAATTTTTCTTTTAGAAATCAAAGCCTTGACACAAAAATATTGATAGCAGCATTTTTTCTGTGATAGCAAAGAATTGGAAACCAAGTAGATGTCCATTTCTTGGGGTATGGCTGAACAAACTGTGGTCCATGAATGCAATAGAATATTACTGCTCTGTAAGATATGATTAATGTAGAGAGAAGCATGGAAAGACATCTATGAACTGTTACCAAGTTAAGCAGAGCAAGACAAGCAATATGTATATGACTATAAAAACATAAATGGAAAGAATCACAAGAAAAAATTTTAAAAAATGAATGTGACAAAATTTTAAGGAACAATCATAGATTGAAAGAAGAGATGAGAAGAATCTTCCTCCTCATTCCTTTGTAGAGAGATGGGACTTTATTTCAGACTTTTATAATCACTTATGCTGATTTTTTTTTTCCTTTCCTTTTAAATTTTTGTCTTTGAAAAATAGTACATTTTTATATGTAATGGCTCTTTCAAAGGAAGTAAAACTGGGGGAAACTATGTTGGTATAAAACATATTAATAAAATTAATTTTTAAAAATATCAAAGCTTTGTGTTATTAATTATTATTTTTTAATCACATGTCTCCTGACTCTAATACAATTGTAAACCTTTTAAGGCAGAGTCTGCCCTTTATTTGGAAGCTTGTTTGCACACTGGATAGAGCACTGGACCTCAGATAGTTACTAGCTATGTGGCCTTGGGCAAGGCACTCAACCCCCACCTGCCTCAGCCTCTTCATCCATAAAATGGATATAAAAACAGCACCTATCTCTCCAAGGGTTGTAGTGAGAATAAAATAATATTTGTAATGATATTTGAAAACCTTGCAGCACTATATAAGTGATAACTATTAGTAATGGTAGTTATTATTCTTTTTTATTCTATCCCTTGTATTCAGCAGAAGAATTTCTTGAGAATTTCAGAGTTAGAAGAGCCCTAAGCATCCATCCATTCTAACCTCTACCCCCTCCAAGCACAGCCTCAGCAATGTACCCAATAAGTTATCATCCAGCCTTTGACTTAAGACTCCTAACAAGTGCTCAATAAAGTTTTGTTCACAATGTCTTCAACTTCTTCTATATGCTAGAGAGCATATGGCAAGTATTTAACAAAGATTTCTTGGCTTGACTCAAGTCAGCTGAACTCATACCATTATTGGTAATTAACCATTAGTTAACAAAAATTTCACCGTTATTGGTCTTCCCCATGATATTGTCCCAGATTGCCTTGGACCTTACATGGAATTTTATTTGTCCTCTTCTAATGATTTTATGTGTTTATTTGTATTAAAGTTATTAGTAGGCATATAATACACCTACTAAGCAGCAAGCTTCACAAGAGTGAGAACAATACCTTATCTAAACTTTCAATCCTCCCCCAATCACCTTATTCTTTCCATAGTAGATAATTAATTTACACAATTGAACAAAATTAGCTTATACCTATATAGTTCTTTGTAGACAACAAAGCACTTTATTCATATGCCTGAGAGGTAGCTTTTGAAAAAAAAATGTATTATTATCCCCATTTTAAAGATGATATTCAATGTGAATGGATTAGAATTTTTGATGAGGATTATTCCAATTCACCCATAAGATCCTATCTACATGCAGACATACCATTGGTGTGTTTCAGTTGTTCTCTCTCTCTCTCTCTCCATACACACACACACACACACACACACACACACACACATATATTTATTAAGGCAACTGGGGTTATGTGACTTGCCCAGGGTCACACAGCTAGTAAGTGTCAAATGTTTGGTCTGAGGCCGGATTTGAACTCGGGTCCTCCTGACTCCAGGGCCGGTGCTCTATCCACTGGGCCACCTAGCTGCCCCTCAATTGTTCTAAACCACTGCTCACTGCCTTACCTGACTGAAATCTGAAATTCTATATGCATGCAAATTTCCACTTTTGCATGCAGAACAGAAGAGTTTGGTAAACTCTAGCCACTATTCATGAATGCAAATAGGGTAATTATATACATCAATCATTTGGAGAGCTATGTATGCAATTAAGGTATATACAGAAGGTTGTCAGCAAAGGGAATGCATTAGTCTTAGCTGGCATATTCAAAAGCCAATTTAGTCCGAAGTAGAAACATACTGTTTGAGGATGTGTGTGTGTTGGGGGGGAACTGGAGGAGGAGAACTGGAGGAGGAGAGGGGAAGGTGCTAGTGATATATGCAGAGCACCTGAAGCTTTCCATCTTCAGAAGACTTGTCAGAGCACACGACCTGATAATGCAGGTAGGCTGGATAAAACCTATAAAGCACTGGGCCTGGAGTTAAGAAACCTGAGTTCAAATCCAACCTCAGGCACTTACTAGCTATGCAACAGTGGACAAGTCACTTAACCACAAATTGCCTCAGTTTCATCATCTGTAAAATGGCAGCAGCAGCACCTATGCCACAGGGTTATTATGAAGATCAAATGAGATATTAATTTTCCAGCACTTGGCACAATGCCTGGTACATGGTAGGCTCTTAATAGATGGTTGTTACTTTGTTACCTGTTACTTTCAATAACCAGAGTCATCCCTGCACCTCAAAGAGATACGAAAAATGACTTTAGGTGTAACTTTAGAAGTTACTGTGTCAAGGCTACTTTGTGCTGCTTAGGGGCAAATTTGACTTTAGTTTCTATTTTGTTTAAAAGTTCATTAAGGTTAAGTTCTGGGCATCTTATTTTCATGTATTTCACAGAAGGCAATACATTACATATAAGTTTGCCTATCTGCACTGGAAAGAGGGGTTTCCACAGCAGGAATCAACAGAATCAAAGCTATGGAGTGGGAAAGGACCTTAGATGTCAATCAGTTGAACCAACTCCTTCATTTTAGAAATGAAATCTACATGGGGTGGCTAGGTGGCACAGTGGATAGAGCACCAGCCCTGGATTCAGGAGCACATGAGTTCAAATCCTGTCTCAGACACATAACATTCACTAGCTGTGTGACCCTGGGCAAGTCACTTAACCCCATTGCCTAACCCCCCCAAAAAAAAGAAAAGAAAGAAAGAAATGAAATCTACAGAGGTTAGGTAACTTTCCTAAAGTTAGGAAGTTAATGACTGGTAGAGCTAAGGATTTGAATCCAGGTCTTTGTACTTCAAATCCCATAATCCTTCAGTGCTCTTTGTAGTACAACATGGATCATGGTTTTCCCTGCGCTGATAAAATTACAGGAATGTCCATTCATATAGATGACTAGATGATTCAGTAGATAGAGCATTGGACCTGAAGTCAGAAAGATCTTAGTTCAAATCCAGCTTCAGACACTTAACTTAAGCTGTGTGACCCTGGGCAAGTCACTTAACTGCTACCTGCCTCAGTTTCCTCAGCTATAAAAATAAGGATAATAATAGCACATACCTTTCCGGGTTGTTATGAGGATCAAATGAGATATTTTGTAAAGCACTTAGCATAGTGCCTGCCATGAAGTAGGCACTATACGAATGTCTCTTCCTTCCCCTCCCCTTCCCTCCCCTCCCCTCCCCTTCCTTTCCCTTCCCTTCCCTTTTCTTCCTTTCCTACAGATAAGGACTTGAAAGTAATTGTATATGCTCTACATGTATACATACGTGTATATATACACACATAGAGATACATGAGTACATATACATATGTGTATATATGTAAATGTGTGTGCATTCCCCTACACCAATATCCCATTTCTGACACACACTAGCTGGCTGAACGACTCTGAGCAAACTGCAGAAAAATGGAGACCTGTGTCGGTGGAGGGAGCTTCTTCATCTAGGTATTTTCTTTATCAAGGTAATCACCAGTCTATCCTATCCTAAACACCTAAAATGGAATAATAATTTTAGGGGTTAGAGCATGGAGGCGGAGAGGAGATAGAGCAAGCAAAAAGAAGGAAAGGAGGGGTGGGCTGCAGTAGGCATTATGGTTTAAGGGGAATAGCCTTGGAAACAGGAAAACCTCAGTGAAGTCCTTCTTCTGATATGTACTGCCCATGTGAAGCTGAACACATCAGTTAACCTTTCAGTGCCCCAGAAAACACTTTAAAAATCTGAAGTTGCAAATAAATATATAATCCAAGGCAACACAACACAAACTAATCTAACATTTTAATATGCATATACTATTTAAATATATGCATTTATGTATATCACAAGAGATAATTTGTACAATCTAACAAGATACCACAAAGTATGTGTACATATCCTCTATAGAACCATGGATAAACTATGGAAATGTTAAATCTTGGAGCTCCTTTTCTACTACTATAACCCTAAAGATACTTGATACAGGTCGTATTTTCATTGCATTGGGCCTGATTTATTTAAGGCATTTGGGGTATATAACATTTATTCTAACTTTTTTTTTTTTTTTTTTTGCCTAGGCAATGCCCAGAGTCACACAGCTAGTAAGTATCAAGCGTCTGAGGCCGGCTTTGAACTCAGGTCCTCCTGACTCCAGGGCCGGTGCTCTATCCCCTGTGCCACCTAGCTGCCCCTTATTCTAACTTTTTGAGCATGTTTGCTTTTCCAGTAAGCCCTAATCCACTGAATGTCAGAATAAAGACCTCCTCCCCTATTTCCACCAAGTCTTGGCAGGTGTGAGCCATGGTCTGGATTGAATAAGATTAAATATAATGTACACATGTAAATGTCTCTATTTGAGTTTAAAATACATTGAATGCACAGGTAGATAGATGGTGGAGGCAACATGGAGGGACAATTATTATTATGAAAAACACCTGGGTATTTGAGTGGAGTCGACAGTATGATACAGTTGAGAAGAACTAGTATTGCCTTCATTGAAGCATCACAACCATAGTGAGGGAGATGGCAGTCCTGTTGTAAACCTGTACTGTCAGATGAATTCTATGTACCACACTGTGGTTGTGGGGAGACGCTGACAAGTAGGTGAGAACTCAGAAGATGGAGAGCATGATAGGAAGGGGGCTAAAATCATGGGTTATGATTATCTGTGGAAGAAGTTGAGGAGGTTTCACCAAAGGCCAACAGTTTTCAAACCGTGGTATAGCGATCCCTGAGACCCTTTCAGGTCTGTGAGGTCAAAACTATGTTCACTGTATCATTCAAATGTTTTAATTTCTGCTGCAGTAAATATCAATAGCTATAGTCCTCATAAGTAAGAAATCTTTGGGGTTCTCAGGAAATTTTAAGAATGTGATGGGGACTTAAGATCAAAACTTTGAAAAGTGCTAACCTAGAGTGTAGAAGGCTTGGGGCACATGTTAGCTGTCTTCAAATGGCTGTTTTGTCATAGAAGGGTGGGTCTTAATTTGTGTGAATTCAAAGGTAGAATCCATCAGGCAGAAGGACAGAAATACCAGGAAGCTTTCTTCTTGTTGTTTGTCCTTTGTTCTTGAAGAGGACCATGACATAAAGAAGGTGAAGCCAAGACTTGCAAGTGAATTGGATTTAAGCGAAGGAGGGCTGTGCAAAGTCACTAGTCTCACTTTTTCCTCCACAGCCATCTGGGTCCAGTGACATGATATCAGGACAACTGGAGATGGCACCGGATGCAAACAGGGAGGCAGACTTTGACAGAAGAAAGAATTTCCTAAAAATGAAAACTGTCCTTTATTATCTATCTTGAAGTAATAACTTCTATGTCACTGAAGAGGAGAAGGAGAAGGAGGAGGAAGAAGAGAGAGAGAGACAGAAAAAGACAGAGAGAGAGAGAGAAGAAAGAGATACAGAGGGAGACATAGAGAGATAGAGACAGAGAAACAGAGAGACAGAGATAAAGAGAGCAACAGAGAAAAAGACAGAAAGAGAGAGCCAGAGACCAAAAGATGCAAAAACAGAGACAGAGACAGGGAGAGACAGAAAGAGGCACACAGAGATATAGAGATAGAGACAAAGAGACAGAAATAGAGAGAAAGACAGAGAGAAGCAGAGTGAGAGTACAGGGAGACAGAAAAAGAGGAGAAAGGGGTAGAGAGAGACAAAGACAAAGACAGAGACAGATGGAGAAGGAGAGAAGGAACAAGAAGAATAAAAAGAAGGGAATGAGGAGGAAGAGGGAGAAAGAGAAACTGAGAGTATATGCATAAGGTGAAATTAATGTTTTAAATATCACTTGAAAGATTTGGTTTTAAATGATGGACAAATTTCCACATTTTCTAAACTGTATTTAGACAGATTTCATCTTAATTCACTTTTAGAGTGACTGAAGCATGCTGGAAGAGGAAAACAATAGAGGATTTTTTTAGGAACAAAACCAGATACACCTTTACAAATGATCAGTGATCTCTTGCTGGATAAATCATTGAGAAAGGATGATGTTCTTTATTGTTGTATTCTTATTTTGCAAATTGTGGTAGTGAAAGGATGTGGGATAGAGTCAAGGAGTCTGGGACCATCTTTATAATCTGATCCTAATATTATAATGTGACCCTGTGCAAGCCCTATCACTACTTTTGGTCTCAGTTTCCCCATTTTTTTTGTTTTGTTTTTTGATAAGTAATGGGGTTAAGTGACTTGCCCTGGGTCACACAGCTAGTAAGTGTCAAGTGTCTGAGGCTGGATTTGAACTCGGGTCCTCCTGACTCCAGGGCCGGTGCTCTATCCACTGCACCACCTAGCTGCCCCCCTCCCCATTTTTTTTTTTAATGAGAGAACTAGATCACACAAGAGATAGTTAAGGTTTTTCAATGGCAGGTGACATGATCAATTATCCATCTGTGTGGGCTAAGTGACTTTTTTTACAATTGAGAGTTGAGGAAGCAACTTGAGGCCATTGTTAAAGAGAACTACTGTTTGAGAATAAAGTTAGTTCCTAACTCATAATCTTAGAAAATTTCCTACAGTATTTAGCAATTAAGTGGTTTGCCCATCATCACATAGCTAGTTTATGTCACAGGTGGGACCTGAACTCAGGTCTTCCCGCCTCCAGGTCTAGCTCTCTATCTGTTACACCAAGCTGTCACTTTGTTATCATTACCATCACTAATCATTTCCAAGTTTGCTAAAATGATGCCTGGCAATAGTCAATTCCACAATTGTGGTAGAAGGCAGGTGGTTAGTCTCCCCTGGGATACTAATTCATGTACGCACACTAATTAGGCTTTTTTAAAAAATGGTTAAAAATCTCAGGTGGGACATAACCAGCAGTTAGGTATGCTACATTTGGCAATAGTTTTGTATTGTAGAAGCTTGGAGCCTGGATTATCTCTAATATCTCTTTGGGCTCTAATATTCCAGGTTCTGACATTAGGATCACAGATCTAGATCTTGAAGAGAAATCAGAGGTCATTTGATCTAACTCTTTCATTGCACAAATGAGAAACCTTAGATTTAGGGAAATGAAGTAATGTGCACAAAGTCACACAGGTAGCAAATGTCAGAGGCAGTTTTCGAAGCTAGGTCCTATGTACAGCCAATGCCTTTTCCATTGTACTATGTTCCCTCACATTCTATATTCCAAGGTTCTTTCTCTTTGTGTTATTATAAGATTTTGGGATAATAAAAATAAGAGAAAAGGAAGAAAAAGAGAGGGGATAACAGGAAGAATAAGAGGAAGAGGGTAGAAGACACTTTTTTTGGAGGGGTAGACATGGGAGAGGAGAGAGAAGATAGAATTTGGAACTCAAAACTTTAAAAAAAATGTAAAAAAATTTTTTTATATAATTGGGGGAAAACAAAATATTATTTAAAAACATGACTTTACTGAACATTTAATTAATTAGTGAATTAATTAAATGTTCCTATTTGATTATTCATGTTGACTTGAGGAGTAAGATCAGTACTTAGCAGAGAAGAAAAGCGTCTTTGAGAATCACCAATATCCCGATTCCATTCTCCACATTATTCTATGTCCCACCCTGCAACCTTGATGATGTTTTCCATTTTTTACTTTATAAAAGAGGAGGAAAAAGGACAGTCATTTGCATTCATAACTAGGGTTCTTCTCAATTCTTAAGCTAAATTAGTTTAGCAAGATACTGAGTACTTTAGTGCTCCTACATAGATAAATCTGCCCCACTACTTGCTTCTAAATTATTCTTTAAAGAATAGTGGGCATGGTTCTAGGGAAAGGAACAATTCTCTTTTATTTAGTTCTGTAGAATTATGTTAAATCTGATAAATATGTTTGGCTTGTATGCCACCCACTCAGCTTCCTCCTGTGAAATATTTGTTGGAATCTTTCCAGGAAAGGAAAGAAAGACAGATTCGTGGAGGGGGGAAGGCAAACTCAGATCTTGCATAGTAAGAGATGAAGAAACAAATATCCTTGAATAATTAAAACTACATTTTTTTTTGATGAACCTAGTTCAGGTTTTCAACATTTTTACTTTGGACTATTTTATTAGCTGCCTTACCTCTTTACCACCAGTCTCTGCATCTTCCAATCTGTCATGCATATAGTTGCTAACCTATAGCTCTGTTTGTGTCCCTCCGATATATAAATGTGTAAGCGAATGATTCTGACATTAGTGACTCTCTCCAGTTCGGATCCAATCCACCATTTGGAAATTTATCTCATATTACTTGTGTTTATATTCTCCTGACCGAGAACATTCACAATTAACTTCCTTATTTTGGAGTCTTTGGCTGTATCATTGAAATCACATATAATCCTCTTCCTTAATACTTGCATCTAGTAAAATCATTGGTGTGCTTGTTAACAAGTAGTGCTTCAGGAAAAATACACACACATATATGTATACATACATATATACATGCATACACACAGGACATATTTTTAAGTTCAATTTGCACTATTAACATTTTTCCATCACTTTCTTAAATTAAGATAATCAACAAAACAATAAATCAAGCCCTGATTTGTAGTTTTTGCTGATTTCTGAGATGAAAATTTTCACACTAAAAATTTAAGAATTGGTTCTCATGAGCTGGTTTGAGCTGGACCCAGCACACCCTTGACATGCCACCTCTTTCATGAAGCCTTCTCTGATTTCTCTCTTCAGGCAGAAATAATATTTTCAACATCTATTTCTTTCACAATAGTGTGTGCCTTTCTTTTTGTACCTATATCATTCTAATCGACATTATCATCTGTGTACATATCTTCTCTCCTGTGCTAGGTTATAATTTCCTTGAAGGGAGAGGCTATGCTTTATTTTATGAAGCTATGCTCCCTCAGTCTGTAGGACATGGGAAAACATGCAGCAGAATCTTGGTGTAAGTGTTTTAGATGAACTGGTAAATCAATACAAATATGTACATATAAGTATATGTGTGTATATATATATATATAAATCTTATATTTAATCTATTTTATGTTATACACAATATATGTTTTATATTATATATACAAATCATTTATGTGTAAACATGTGTACCTATACATATATACACAAATACATAGGTGTTTATACCTATATGTATATATGTGTGTGTATATGTGCATGTGTCTATGCGTGTGTGTGTGTGTGTATAATTTGAGGGCATAAAACTACTTACACACTTTCCTGAAATGTCAGGACAGAAAGCTTCTGATGTTCCATGTAGAAGAAAGCCTCTGAAAATCTTCTGACCTAGGAAAGAAAGTGATAAATTATTTTAAACCTAGGAGTTCTCCCAAAATGGACATTTTGGTTAGCTAAACCTTTTCGTATAACCTTTTACCGATCATTTAAATGTTCCCAATCGATCATTTATGTTGATCTGAGGAGTGACAACAGTACTTACAGAAATGTATCTTTGGGAGACACCAATATGCCCCTTTTATTCTCCATCCCTTTCAACCTGGGGGATGTGGTGATGTGTACTTTTTTTTGGGGGGGGGGGTGCTTTGTAACAGAAATATCCCTGTACCACAATTTATGAAACAGGGGTCCTGACTCTAATGTTGGCTCACTGTGTTAATCCTTAGTTTTCCTCCTCTGGGCTTCAGTTCCTTTGTTTGATAAATCAGGGTGCTGACTGAGCTGAAATCTGAGATTCTTTGATGCTCTAATGTTCTATGTTCTACCGTCCAAGAGGCATTTTCTTCCTTGGGAGGGGATGGGAGCAGAGAGCCTTTTTAGGAGTCTAGTATACACAGTTATATCATGTGACCTGTGATCTCCTTTTTGAGGAGCAAACTGGGCTTGCAAGCATGTTCTTTCTCCAGAGCAGTGCTTCTTTCTGTACTTTTTATTGTTCTTTCTTTGTTTTTCTTCTATTTTTCTTCCTTGTGGGCTTGGGGTCTTGGAGCAGTTTTTATTCATTAATCATATGTGACTCAACAATGCTTATTTATAACCAATCTCCATCTTATTGTAGGTGTTAAAATACTGCATGTAAAAAGGACTTCTTTAGGCTATTTTAAGGCAAAAGGAAGATCAAAGAAGGGGAAAAATGGAGGGATGGCTTAGTGATTTTAAAAGGCAGAACTGCTCAACTATTTATTTCAGTTTTCTATATGAAGTAGAACAATATTCATATAGGAAACAAAATTAATTTAAATGTTTAACAAGGAATTGAAACCCATGATAAATGAGGAGTTAGTGAATAGAACATCTCCTTTCCCTCAACGAGTTTAAGCAATCGGGCCTGGACAAGCTATATCCCAAGGTACTGAGAGAACCAGTAGATGTGATTTTTGAATCGCTAGCTATAACCTTCAAAAGCTCCTGGAAAATAGGAAAAGTACTGTGTAAGTGAAGAAAAAAAAAGAGTTGTTCTTGACCTTAGCTATAAATAGAGACTGAATAAACATATGCCAAGGAAACTTTAGAAGAAATTCATTCCGGGGGGCAGAGCCAAGATGACAGAATGAAGCCAGCAAGTTTGCCAAGCTCTCTGAACCCATCCTCTCTACAACTAAAAAAAAAACAAAACTGCCAAACCAAATTCTGAATGAGAAAACCAACCAAAAGTCACAGTGAGTCCTTTTTCAAACACAGGGCAGTTTAAGAAGACAGAAACATGATGACTATTCTAATATTTTGCCTATAATATCCCATTTCCTTTCTAAAATGGCAGTCCCCAACTGTATTTCCCATGCTGGGGCCCGTGGATTTCAATGAGACCAATTCAGTGTGTGTCTCCTTTCAGCTTCTAGGACCTAAAAATTACTGGTGGATACATAGAAGGAATTCACAAAACTATTTTCTCTCCTTACCCTTAGAGCATGGTGCTCCTTGTTGAGATACATTGTGACTTCAGGGTTCAGCGACACCACTTCCAGGAACTGGGTCCATAGTTCCAAGAGATGGGAGCAAAGCCAAGTGAGATCCTTGCTTATCTGCTCAGCTATCTTCTCAGGGTTGTTCATCAGCTGGGGGGAAAAGGAATCATAAGTCAAGACACCAAACCCTACTGGTCCCAACTTTGCCACGAAGTTTTCTCTAAGTTAAGATCCTTAACTACTCCAAAGCAAACAAACAAAAACCCTTACTCCATTTTTTCACCAAGATTGGTAGAGTGAAAGACTCCCAAGTTTGGAAGTCACAGGTCATAAGATTTAGCTGGCATTGTGCAGAGGTGAGGGTCATCTCGCTAAGTCCAATCCCTCCATTTAACAGAAGAGGAAGCTGAGATAGAGAAAAGTGAATCCCTTAAGATCTTAGCATCCTAGATCCAGAATTTGAAGGGACACCAGAGACCATTTCATCCCACCCTCTAATTTGAGAAATGAGAGAACAGTGGTCCAGCAAGATTAAGTGATTTGGCAAGATCACACAGGTAGTAAATTTTGAGAGGAAGACTGAAACCCAGGTCTCTTAATTCCATCTCCAGCATTCTTTCTATTTGAATGTAATGTCTTGGAGGGCAGGAGCTGTTTTATTTATATTCTGTCTTTGTACATTTGCTCATGTTAAAGCAAATACCTGCATTTGGGGTTTCTAGAAAATTTATACTTAGGAAATGATGCAATCATGACCTTTATTGTTATGTGATGCAGCATGCAGGCAAATAAATCACGTATACACCCTAGAGCAATATAAACAGACAGAGGCTTGGCTCCACACACGAGAAACTCACCCCAGCTGGAGGGTGGAGGAGTCATGTTGGGGAGGGAACACGTTCAACGTTGGAGTTCAGGTGGAAAGATTATATGCCCTCAAATGGGTGTGGTAATCAGAACCAGATATATGAGGGGGCATTCCTAATCAGGCCCAGGTGTGGAGGAAAAGCTTTCAAGTTTCTTTATTGATACCAGGTTTGGATGAAGTTTGGGTAGGGGGAGTTTCTTTATCGAGGTCACAAACTGATGGGATAATTAACTCAGCATAAGGAAAATGACTCAAAGCCCCTGTAGTAGTCAAGAGTTCATCCCATTAAACAACTAGAAGCCTCATCTGCCTGATACAGAATTAACCGTGGAAAAATATAAACGAATGTTTTTCCTATGTGTTTCTATGGGCGTTAGGACTATTTAGTTTAAATGACTCCCTATCGGAGTCCTGTCCTTATAATATGGCATCAGGCTATAATTAAAAAATAACATCAAACAATATAAAGTTTATAGTCATCAGAACCTTACAAAATGCTTACAACTAACAAGGGTTTAGTAAATGTTTGTTAGATTATATCACATTCTTCTAATCCTTGTCTGCACAGGAATCTACCCTACAGCAAACCCAACAAAAGATTATACAGCTTCTGTTTGAAGATCTGAAGGGATGGTCAACTAAAAGGCCTCAAAATCTTGTTTACTAGATATGTAATGTCAGGCAAGTCATTCCATATCTCTGAGTCTCAGTTTTCCAATTTGTAAAATGGATGGAGTAAGAATTAGGTGATCTCTAAGGTTCCTGCCAGTTTAATAGTCTAGGATACAACAACAGCTATTAAACTATGCAGATTCTTTGACCCAGAGATACTAAAACTAAGACTTTGCCACAAAGAGATCAAATATATTTATAACAGCTCTTCTGTGGTGGTAAAGAATCAGAATCTAAGAGGATGTACAATAACTGGGAAATGGCTGAAAAAATTATGGTGTATGAATGTGATGGAATAGTATTGTACTATATGAAATGATGAAAGTGAGAGTTTCATAGAAACTTGTAAAGGCATGCATGGACTAATCTACAGAAAAGTGACCAGAACCAGAATAATTTAAACAATAACAAGAATATCGTAAAGAGAAACAATTGTGAAAGACTTAGGAACTCTGATCAACACAATGACTATATACAATTTCAATAAATCACTGAAATATTCAGTGCAGCTTGGGCATATTTTTAAAATTATTTTTGGGGCATGGCCAATATGGAAATTTGTTTCACTATGCATATATTTAATATGATTTTTTTTAATGTTTTTCTTTCACAGGTGGTGGGGAGGACAAAAAACTTTGGTCCTGAAAATTAAATTAATCTAAAAAATAAAATGTCCATAGTCAATATATAGTGGAACTAGTGGAAAGAACATTGATTTTCTATTCAGAAGACTCAGATTAGAATTCTAGGTCAATTACTAGAGTGACCTTAAGTAAATCATTCCATTTCATTAAGCTTTAGTTTCCTCATCTGGAAAATGAAATGATTAGATTCTCCAGCCTTTAGGACCCCTTCCTCCTCTCCTTCTAGAGTCTAGAGCTTACGTATCCTGGCTTTATTAGTGAGTGTGTCACCTTGAATAAAAAATACTTTTCCTTACAGGGCCTCAGTTTCCTTTATCTGTAAAATGGGAGTAATTATATCGGCACAGTCTACCTTAGAAGTATGAAGAAAGAGTTTCAAAGACTTTAAAGTGCTAGAGAAATGATTTGGTTTTTTTTTTTTTTTTTTAACTAAACCTGTGGTTTCATTGTCATGGAAAATTCTTCAGAAGGAAACTCCTATCAGTGAAGATCAGCAAAACCCTTTTGCAATGACCAGTATTAGAGTATTGCCTGGGGCACTGAGAGATCAAGTGATTTGTCCAGGTCAAGCAGCTAGTATATGTCAGAGATAGGATCTGAAGCCAGGTCTATCAACTATAGGATGCTGCCTGTCTTTTAGAACAGAAATGAGTTCCTCATATCATTATCACTCTTGTCTCTATTTGTTGCTACCTAATCACTTCATTTACATTATACTTTTTCCCAGTGAGATTCTTGGTTATACCTATATGATGATGATAACTAGACCTTAGATGTAATATTTCTCTTGCCCCTCCCTCCCTCTGATTGGAGAGAGTGAAATTGGACCTTAAAGCACTCCTCCCAGATCTTCTCAGGGCAGCCATCTCATCATTTCCCATCTGGCTACACTCCTCTGGACTTTATCATGCCCCCTCACATGTAGTCTTTCCCCACCTTTACAGTTTCTATTTCATATGCTGTCTTTCTCCAGGAGATCGTGAGTTTCTTGAGGGCAGAGACCGTCTTTTGACTTTCTTTGTATCCCTACTGCTTAGCACTGTGTTTGGCACATACTAGGTGCTTAATATTTATTGACTGACTGACCTGTGGTCTCCACAGTTTCTAGCAAGGAATGGGCAAAGATCAAGGATTCCATAAAACAATGACTGCTTGACTTAAGAACTTCCCAACAGCTAGAACTTTTCAAGAATGGGGATACAGGCTGTTTTCTGAGGTAGTGACTTTCCTGTCACTGAAAGAATTAAAATCAAGACTGAGTAACTGTTATTTGTCAGGGATAATGATTAAGGCATTCTTGCTTCAACTGGGGGTGGAGTGGGGTGGTCAAATACATGATGTACATGATCTTTGACATCATTAAGAATCTGTGAGGCTGTAAATGCAGAAACACCTCCACCTTTCCTGGACTGTACTTAATGTGCCAAGGAATTCTATCTTTCGTTCCTGGGGAAGCTATACACATGTTTACCAATAGCAAATAGTGCCTGTTCTTCTGAGACATTTTTATTTTTCAATCTGCCGGCAACTCCACATTTTTTTCCCCTTTATAAGTTAACTTTGGCTGTGGGGAGAAGGACTTAAGACTCAAGGGAAGCATTTCAATAAACTCCCCATAAATCTGCTTAGAACACCACTGTGGACTTTTATGTGTTTGTAAAAACGACCTTAAATAACCATAAAAGATTTATTTCTTTCTATTTTGGAAAGAGAAAGGGAGCCTTGAGAGTTATTCATTTATTTGTTGCTCAACATCAGCCACTAGGTGGCACTGTTCTACCTACCAACTGCACACCGCAGCCTACGCCATTACTTTGTGGCATGGGGCAGCCTCCTCTGTACAATTGGCTCATCTGCTAAAAGGTGACTTTAGGGATGAGTGGCTAATTCACTCCACCTCTATCCCAACCTTGCCCTCAAACACTCTTTTCCGAGGAATCCTGCCTGACCCAGCTTTCCTCTTCCAACCACAAAGGGATGGACCTGATGATCTCTGTTAGGTTTTCCACTTCTTACAAAACAAAGCCAACTACCCCAGAGTCGCTGAAATCTTCTGAACATTTTCCTATTGGCTGGGTTTTCCATGTCCAAATGAAAACTGTGTTTAGCTTTTCCTTTTAAAGAAAATAAATTTTATAAACTTTATTGCATGGAATGTTTTGGCTAGAATTATAGGATCAATGGAGTTTCAGAGCTGAATGGGAACTTAGAAATCACATATTCCAACACACATTATTTAACAGATAAGGAAATGGAAATTTATCGACCCTTGTTGATGGCCACAGTGGGAATAATTACCAGAGACAAGATTAGAACCCCAAACTCCTGACAATAAATCTAAAGCCCTATGTTCCTGGTCAAGTCCCTTAACCTCCCTCAGCCTCACTTTTACTTTCTGTAAAGTAGGAATAATATTAGCACCTAGCACCCAGGTTGTTGTAAAGATTAAATGAGACAACATACATAAATTGTTTTGCAAATCTGAAAGTTCTGGGTAAATGCTAGGTATTAAATAAGCAATTTTAGAGATCATTTAATATAATTCCATCATTTGTCAGAGAATGAAATTGTGACCCAGAAAGGGTATCCTTTATAAGATTCTCAACTTCCCCTTTAGTATTGCACCCTGATAATTGACCTTTCCAGTTAAAACCCTCACCAATCCAAGCACATTGCAGTACCCAGGCATCTAACTGATAGGGATTGAATTATAAAGTGAACTCTTGTTTTCTTCCTGTTCTCATTTGTTTATTTTCCTTGTTGGACAAAAAAAGCCCTTTCATCTCCAAGTATCTGATTTCATCCTTGGAGATGACACTGTTGGATGCAGCAGGAAATACCCTCAGTTTGTGGGAGCTGCTACAGAGTAATTCATTTGTCAGTCACTGCCTTCAGAAGTTCAGATTCATTGAATTGGAATGCTATTGTGTGTTTTAAATTGCTTGGGCTAAAAGCATTTCCAATTTCTAGAAATCAAAACATTGTAAACAGCTTCTCTGAATGAAATTGAGTTGTTCCTACTGGCCCAAATACTGTAGGTGTCAGGTATATATCATCTTATATCTTAAAGTCAAGCTAAGTGCTTATAATGGTGACATGGTGGGGCTTCCAATGTTTGGGACTTAAAATATCAATACTGATGGTAAGAGTTAGGACAATAAAAGAGGAAATTTTTTTTAAAAAAGAGAAGGACTCTGTTTAATTATATTTTAGCATTCTTATCAATATGAGTCAATAGAAATAGTATCAATAATTAGCATTTAAGTAACTATTTAAGGTCTGAAAAGTACTTTACATTTGTTATCTCATTTTATCCATACAACTCTCCAAAATAGGTACTATGATTATCCTCACTTTACAGATTAGCAAACTGAAGCAGACAGTGGTTAAGTGACTTGCTCAGGATCACACACCTATTAAGTATCTGAGGGTAGCTTTGAAGTCAGGTCCTCCTGACTCGAAGTCCAGCACTTAGTAGTGCAATTTGGAAGCCAAAAGAGCCAATGAGATTTCAGGCTGCATTAAGAGAAGTATCATATCTATTTGATAGTTATAATGTGCACCACCATGGTCAAATAATACTTGGAATACTGTGTTTATTTCTGGACTGTACATTTTAGGGAAGGTAGCAGCAGATTACAGCATTTCCAGAAGAAGGCTGCAAGAATGGTGAAGGGCTTGGAGATCGTGTCATATCACAACTGATTCAAGAACTAGGGACATTTAGTCTAAAGAAGAGAATCTTCAAGGTACATATTATAGCTGTGTTGAAATATTTGAAGTGTTGGCATTTTTAACAGGTATTAGATTTCTTCTGATTGCCTTCAGACAGCAGAGCTAGCAGGCTTAATATGACAAAAAATTTTTCCTAATGGTTAGGATTATCCAAAATGGAATCGGCTACATCAGAAGGTAGTGGGGTTCCCCCTTGCGTGGTGTCTTCAAAGTCAAGTCAACAAACATTTATTGATTTATTAATCACATACTATATGTCAGGCACTGTGCTAAACATTGAAGATTTAAAAAAAAAGCAAATCAATGTGTACACGTACACACATACATATACATTCCCATACATATATGGGAATGTGTATGTAGGGAGGGTATATATATATACACACACAAATGTACATACATATATGCACATACATACATATACACATACATACATATATTACATATTATATATAATTTATCACAGTAGTATATTATATATAAATATTATTTTTATATTCTATATATTATATTTGTATATTTACCCACACAATACACTCTTGCCCTCAAGATGACCATTAGGTTACAGAGGAAGTTCTTATTAGGTATGGGCTGGACTTTACAGTCTATGAGATAGAATGGTTCTTATAAAAAGTTCTGTGTTTCAGCAACTTTCCTAAATCTCGACTACATATAGATAAATGATAATTGCACACTTTCTTTTTTCGTGCAAAGTTAACGTGTGTGTGTGTGTATTTCTATTAAAACCCTCCTACTATAAAAACAA
>NW_020945014.1:8471174-8524091 GCF_900497805.2 Vombatus ursinus | reverse complement strand
ACACACACATACACATATATACACATACAGACACACATATACATACATACATATACTTAGACATATACATATATACTGAAACAGTATGGATTGACTGATTGAATGTGGAGGGATGATATCAGTTTAAGGTCAAATATGAAATTTTGCAGTCTATTTTTACCTTACTCTCTTGTTTGTGTTCATTCTTTTTGACCTCAGTACTGGACAAAAGACTGTCACTTGACTTCCCAATATATCTATTGCCATACAACACTAAGGAAATACAATACATCCAATTCACTAATTACCTGTAGCTCTGAACACAGAAGAGATAATGTTTCTTCAACAGCAAGTTTCTCTATGGGAGGAAAAACAAAGGCAGAAAATGAAACTGAGGTCAAAAGTAAAATTGAAGAGTTATTAATTAAAATGAAGATGCTAAACTACAGATCCTTCCATGTGTCCATGAAAGGGTTTTTTTTTTTTTGTTAAATTCTATAACAACCCTTAAGTATCCTAGGAATAAGTTTAGACATTTTTTCACTAGCCACCTTAATTCCAAGATCAGAAATCAAGCTGTTGGACCTTCCTTCTTTTACTGTTCTGGAATCATAATCTAATCAATGTTGTTGTTGTTCAGTTGTGTCTGACTCTTCATGAACCCATTTGGGGTTTTCTTGGAGTGGTTTGCCATTTCTTTCTCCAGCTCATTTTATAGATGAGGAAATTGAAGCAAGCAGGTTTAAGTGACTTGCCCAGGGTCACACAGCTAGTAAGTATTTGAGGCCAGATTTGAACTCAGGAAGAGGAGTGTTTCTGACCTGGGCTGGTTCACCCTTCCTGGGGCACCTGGTGTCTTCTCACTTCTGGGGGATCAAAGTATTGATAACATACAGTGTAGACACCCAATTGGCATAGCCCACTGCAGCTGCTAGCTGCAGCCTCCCTGGTAATTGAGAATATTAGAGTGGGCCACCACACTAAGCAATCTTATGTGACCTTAATATTTTCACACAAAAAAACTTCTCAATACAGGTTTTAAGAATACATTTTACTCTACTAAACTAAAAAAAAAGTTAATAGCAATCAACAAACAACAAAAACTTTTGCGTACCATGAATGTTAAACAATATTTATTAAATGCTTATGTGCCCTCAGGCACTGTGCTAGGTACTTGGAGCTTGAAGACAAAGATGAGAAAGTTCCTTTGCTCAAGGGACTTACATTCTATTGGCAGAAAACATGTACACAGAAAATTAAACACAAAACATGGAAAGTTGACACAAAATGATTTTTTTGGGGAAAGGGCAATAGCAATTTGATCCAGGATTCTCTTGCTGTAGAAGGTCAGAGCTGAACTGATCATTCAAGGAAGCCAAGGATTCCTTAGGACTGAGTTGATAGTGCTTTCCAGGTAAGCAGGTGAAGAGATGAATGCCAATTTAGAAGATATTACAGTACTTCAGTTGAGAGGTTATTAAGGATTGAACTAGTACAGTAGGCATGCAAATGGTGAAAAGTAGACAGATGTGAGATATATTATGGAGATATAAATGATTCAGTATGAAGGGTGACGGAGAGGCAAGAGTTGAGAATTACTCCAAGGTTACAAACTTGGGTGAGCAGAAGAATAGTGGTGTCCTCAACAAAAATATGAGGTAGCTAGATGGCACAACAAATAGAACGCTGAGCCTGGAGTTAGGAAGATTCAAGTTTAAATCCAGCCTCAGACACTTACTAGCTATGTGACCCTGGGTAAGTCACTTAACCGTATTTGGTTTAGTTTCCTCATCTGTAAAATGAGCTAGAGAAGGAAGTGGCAAACCATTCCAGTATCTTTGCCAAGAAAATCCCAAATGGGGTCACAGAGAATCTAACACTAGTAAAATAACTGAACAACAACAATAATAGAAATAGGGAACTTAGGAAGAGAGGCTAGTTTAGAGAAAACAAAAATGAATTATACTTCAGACAAGTTGTTTTTGAGAAGTCCAGTGGACATCCAGTTAGAACTGCCCAATGGAAAGTTGGCCACATAGGACTCAAGTTCAAGAGAGAGACTGGGACAGGACACAGAGACCTGATAATTGTCTGTATAAAGGTGAACCAATGGGAGCGGATGAGATCATTGAGATAGGAAAAGTTGTGAAAAAAAAAGGGAAGGTCAGTGTCCTGGGTTAGAAAGGGGGTAGAAAATGGATAATAATCCATGAAAAAAAGATGGAGGAATGAGACAAGATAGGGAAGAGTAGAGAAAGAGAACAGGTGCGCACACACACACACACACACACACACACACACACACACACACATACATCCAGGGAGGAAAAGCTACATAGAAGGAAGGCATGGTCATTATCAGTCTTAGTCTTAATCAAACTTGTTAATTAAGTTTTTTTTAATTAAGTTAACTAAGGGATGTTTCTACACATCTTTAGTAAATCATGAGACTGAAGAGATATGTCCTGTGATAGAAAATTATTTACAAAAGCCTGTCTGTGAGAGTGACGAAGGTGATGTGTGGTGAAGAATGCTGGACCAATCACAGACTTAGCCTCTCCAAGCTAAACATCTGCAATCAACAGAAGTGGTGGGCCCCAAGGCGAGATGACTAAATGAAATAAGTCATTTTGTGACAATCACGGGGGGGGGGGGGGTTGAGGGGGGGGAGGTTTCTCTTAATCATTGTCAACAAGATTCTTGTCAGAGTACTCTTTAATAGGCTGATCCTTCACTTGGAAGATGACCATCTACTCAAGAGGCAGTGTGGCTTCTGAAAGGGCTGAGGAATGGTGTTTGCTGCCCAACACCTCCAGGAGAGGAGGTCTGTACAAAACACCTGACCAAGGCCTTTGATACTGCCAGTTGTGAGGTCTTGTGGAAGATCGTGGTAAAATTTGGTTGCCTGGAGAAGGTCATCAGTATTGTACGCCAACTCTATGATCACATGCTCGCACAGTTTCTGAATAATGAAAGATGCTCTCGTTGTTTCCCACTCACCAATGGAGTGAAGCAGAGCTATGTGCTTACTCCTATGCTTTTTAGCAGGACATTTCAATGATGTTGCCCAATGAGGATATCAAGATTAGCTACTGCACTGATGATAAATTATTTAACTTGAAAAGGCTACAAGCCAAGTCTAAAGTGGAGGGAAGGTGGTGCACAACTTTTTGCTCACAGGTATTTGTGCATTTGATGCAGCCTCTGAGACTGAGATACAACAAAATATAATCAACTGTCACTTGTGCTGATTTTGACCTGACAACACCAAGAAAACACAGGTTCTCGACCAGCCAGCACTGCACCATCCATACATTGAACCGTTGGAGGTAGGAAACAAGGTATGTAGAAAGATAGAAGGGGGAATATATTGGCAAATACTTGCATAGTTTTGGGGAATTCATAACTCAGTGGCTTTGTACCACCTGGGCCAGGTCTCTGAAAGCCTAATTTGATCTATGAACCTATGATTCTATACCTGTGTTGGTGGAGGGATTCTGGTAATGTCATAGATGCTTGAAGAAGAACTGAAGTAATATTTTCTACCATCTGTATCATAGGATTGGAGTGGGGATCAAATCAAATGAAATATGTATAAAGTGCTACATAATCATAAGCACTCTAAGAGACCATTTATTCTTATTTATGGTGTCGTTATTCCTTTTTATACAATCAAAGCATTTTAGAGTTGGAAAGTATTTTTTTAAAGTCACTTAGTCCAAACCATGAAGAGTTTTAATGGAAGGGGACCTACTACCTACTGTGACAGTCCATTTGATTTTGGAGTAGTTCAGATTGTTGGAAAGTTTATTTTTTACCCTTTATATCAAGGATAAACTTATCTTTTTGCAAAATTCATCCATTGACCTTGAAAGAGGTCAAATCCCTCTTCTATGTGATAACTTGTAAATTTGAAAATGCTTGAAGCAAGCTATCATGTTCCCTTTGAAGAGTCTCTTCTCCAGGCTAAACATTCCCAGTTACTTCAACTGATACCCATGTGGCCTAACCTCAAGTGTCCTTTTCACTCTGGTTGTTCTCTTTTGAGTTCTCTTCAGTTTATGAATATTCTCCCAAACATGTGCCATTGAGAACCGAACACAAAAATAAGACTGTGGTTTGAACAGGGCATTGTGGACTTGCTACTTGGTGGGGCTAAGCTACATAAGAACTGAGTTAAGCTGCGGACCTAACTCCTTTCCCCTCTCCACAGACTGAGCTGGTGGAGGATAGAATTTTGTCTCTGAGGTTCTGGGGACAATGTTTTTTTTATTGCTAAACCTTTAAAGTAAATATTGAATTGTAAAAAGCTAACCTGTTAAGTGGTTAAATGCAACCTGGGTGCTTGGATCCCTAAAAGTGGAAGGGACACAATTGGTAGAGGCTTGAGCAAAGGCAGAAATGGGAGACTCATCCCAATCCAGAGAGCCCTAGGGGAGAAATGAATTGTAAAACTGGCCTCGAGCAATCACTGTTACAATCACAATACACTGTGACATAGGCCAGGACTGACTTTCTGCCTTCCAAAAACCATCATGTTCATGAGACACTGTGTAACAACTGCTATAGTCTGTTTTTTTTTTATTTCCCTCCCTTTTTTGTTCAGTAACTGAATTTTGATGTGAACAAATGTATTTTTTTCTTGTTAAAGAATAGTATACAAGAGAATGACATGAACATATCACTACACAAAATATAAAATATAAAGAGAATGATTATGAATAAATAACAAGTATACTTTCAGATATAATACATTCTCTTTTTCTTTATCTGTATTAAGTTCTTTCTTTTTTTTCTTCCTTAATATCATAAAATATAACCTTCTTATTAAATATCAGACCTGTGAGCTAACCAAAAATGCCCACACTATAGTGATGGTTGGTAAGTAGAAATACAAGTTTACTTACCCAGCTTCATTCGTGGGAAATCTGGGATGTCCTTCATGAGGATGAGGAAGTAAACATATAGTTCTTGGTATGTGTTCAAGAGCAGGTGACACAGGTCCCGGTGCCATTTGTATGCATGTTGCATACAGTTCTCAGAGGGTGTATAAAAACTTCCCTGTAGAAGAGAAAGGGGACATCTTCAGTAGTCCCAATGACATAGCACAGCTTTCTCTGTAAGAGATAACTTTTTCTTGAAGTCTCCATTTAGATCAACAACAAACTTTTCTCAAGTTTCTGCTACAGTGTCCTGATGGAGTGAATAGAGAGTAAGTGGGTACAAAATCAAATTTAATAAGATAGGTTCCCTGCCCGCAAGGAACATTATCATTATCATCATCATTACCACCACACACAAAAAAATAATAGCTAGCATTTCTTCAGCACAAAACATTTTACGAAGTGCTCAATAAACATTATTTCATTTAATCGCCACAACAACCACAGGAGGTAGTGTTGTTACTATCCTCATTTTATAGAGGGGGATACTGAAGCAGACAGAGGTTAAGTGACTTGGCGAGGGTCACACAGCTAGTAAGTATCTGAGACCAGGTCTTCTTGATTCCAGGAAACCCTATTCACTATGTCACCAAGAGCCTCTGAGCTTGGATGGAAACTTAGAATGACATTTAAGATAATATGCAACATTTTTAGGACATCGGTGAGGTCCAAGGTACTCTATGAGGTCTAAGAAGGAAAGAACATTTTTGACTGGGGGATTAAAGAAGACTTTGTGAAGGAGTAGCTTTTAGTCATCCTTAAGAAAGATGAACATGATTTCATCTAGAAACAGAATGACATTTCAGGCACAGGAGAAAGCAACTGCAAAAATGAAGAGACGATTACATCTGGGATATGTTTAGGAGAGGCTGGAGAGTATCCTTTGAAGCAGAGTAGAGTGAAAGATAGCCTGTATATAGAGAAGCACCATACTGAAGACCTTAAATGCCAGAGGAAACCATTACAATGTTATACTCCTAGCAGGTGCAGTCATTAAAAATCTGTGAACATTGAGAACTGACTTTATATGTAGACAAAGACTTTCTATCCATTAAAGGCTGAGGGACATAGGCCAGGACTGACTTTCTTTCTGCCTTCCAAAAACCATCATGTTCACAAGGCACTGTGTAACAACTGCTATGGTCTGTTTTTTTTTTCTTTTTCCCCCATTTTTGTTTAATAACTGAATTTTGATGTGAACAAATATATTTTTTTCTTGTTAAAGAATAACACACAAGAGAATGACATGAACAAATTATTGCATAAAAGCAATTCCTCTGAAGGCACGTGTGAAACTAATTGGAGGTTAGAGCAGTAATTAGAATACAGTAGTTCAGGCATGTGGTAACAAGGGCCTATGTATATCAGGGTATTTACCAGTATGTATTGAAAAGAGAGGTTACTAATTGTGTTGAAGACCCTTAAAAAGATGATGAAGTTATTTGGTTATTTTTTCTTCCTTTTTCCTGGCTTTCCTTATCTTTCTGCTCAGCTTATCAGAATAAATGAAATCAAACCAAACCCTGGACCCTCTCTGAGGAAAGACAAACAGAAGCAACATGTCAAGCTTCTCCAATCAAATAAGACATAAGCCAAAACTAAAATGGATAGCCTATTAGTAAAGTGTTTTTATTGGGCTATTGTCAATTCTATTTTCCTCAAGTGCCATTTGATGGGGCTTTATAGTTCTTTATTCTGGCCCCTGGTGCCAGTGGATAATTCCATTTTCATTTCACCTTCAGCTCACCCTGAAGATGCTTAGGGATGTAACTGAGAGGATATAGAATCTATGAAACCAGCGATTGAGTTTGACTTTTAATATCAGCCTCCGGTACCGTGTGCTTTTCCAAGGAAAGTTTAAAGCAGTAGCTAATCAAATACATTTGTGGGGAAGGTGAAAAGATAAAGCAAATGGAGGTAGCAAAAGGAAAATGTTGAAACAGATTTTTTTTAAGGAGATAACTTCTCCTTCCCTAATTAAATATTAATAACAGCTTCAACCTCACTATACTCATCATCATTATCATTATTATTATTACTAACAGATACGTGATTTTTTGGAAATCCTAGTTAAAAAAAAACTTCTAGAAATGCAAATCAGCAAGATGCATAAATAGAGAATGTCATACATATATGACAGATATGCAGGAGAAAGATACCTCAGTAAAACTAATGAAATGGTTCTCATACTATACATACATGTTATTTCCCAAAGTTATTTCCCTGCACCAACCTTCTATTCTCTATATCCTGGGATTTTATGTTCTAAAGTTTCTTCCTGCCCTTACATTCTAGTGTTCTATATTCTAACATTCTATGCTCTAAGGTTCCTTCCAGCTCAGAGCAATCCATGAATATCAAATTAAAATTTCATGAGTTTGATGGAAATAGTTCAGTGACTCTCTTCAGCACAATAGCACAGAATCTTAACAACTAACCCTTTCAGCTTGTCCTGACATAATACATTAAGCAACCAAAAAAGAGAAGTCGAGAGGAGAAAAAGGGACTTTAGACTATACAAGCATTAGCTGACCACACTAAAATGTATGGATTAACTCAGGTTTAACTGTGCATGTGAACATAATAGTCATAGGCTAAAATTATGTGAAGTCCTTCTATATCGTTACGAAATCAATTTTGGTCCAAGTAAGAATCACATATTCTGATCAGGATCTATAAAATCAGATCAGGATCTCAATTTTATTTGATTCCATAAATACTTTTCGAGTGCCTTCTGTGTGGATAGTACAGGTTTGGAAGTGATCTCAGGAGTTATCTATTACACTTTTTGGTTGAAACACAAATCCACATTAAGGGATTGCCTTGATATTCCTTAAATTCTGTGATAAGGAACTCGGTAACTTCCAGGAGACCAGTCATTAGAAACATTTAAATTTATTTTATATAATGAAACTGCAGTTTATACATGTATTCTTTATGGTATACAGCATGTGTTTATATATGGAGATTCACATATACACATAAAGAATCACATGATTATAGGAGTTAGAGCTAGATTATAAGATATAGAACTTAGAAATCAACTCATTGAATGATTTCAGTTGACATATGAGCTTGCCAAGATCCAGAGAGATTGTACAACTTGCTCAAAGTGGCTCATGAAGATTGTAATGAATTGTGATTCAAACTGGACCCCCAGGCTGAATCCAAATAATGTTCTTTCCATTGTCACCCTGTGTTTGACTATAGCTGGATAGACAGTGTGGCAGAATGGAAAGAACACTGGACTAAGAACTGGGTCTGGAGTGTGGGGGTAGGGAAGGGTAGGGAAAACACACTTATCAAGCATCTATTATATCCCAGCTACTGGGATACATACTTTACAAATATTATCTTATTTGACATTCATAAAAAAAAGTAGGTGCTATTACTATCCCCATTTTACAGTTGAGGAAACTGAGACAGAGGGGAGGGAGGGAGGGAATAAGCATTTATATAGGGCCTACTATGTGCCAGGTACTGTGCAAAGTGCTTTACAAATTTTATCACATTTTATCCTCACAAAACCCTGAGAGGTAGGTGCTCTTATTATCATCATTTATAGGCAAGAAAACTGAGGCAGAAAGAAGTTCAGTGACTTATCAAGGGCGACACACCATTTAAGTGCCTAAGTATTTCAAAGGTAAGTGTGAAAATCTGTACTTCCCTTGTATTACTATTCACTGAAGACTCTGAGCATGTTAATTCATTCAACTTGACTCAGTAGGGTGGAAAGGGAAAAAAACAATATATATATTCATATATATCATCCAAGAAATATATATATGCATATAAGTACATATGCATGCATAAATATATTACATTTACAAATAGGAACATATAATGCATGTGTGTATATTATATATTATATTGTAGAGTAATTTTATCTCTTTGAAGCTCAGGTTCCCTATCAATGAAATGATGATGATCATGTTTACAGACCAATCAGCACATGGCTGCCCTGGGTATCCAATGAAACGATGCATGTAAAGTGATTTTTTTTTAACTCATGAAAGCCCTGTTATAAATGTGATATGTTATCATCATCATTATTGATGTTCTATAAACCTTACGCTGGGAATTTTTTAAACTTTTATTACTTTACTGTTATAGAAGTACTGTAGTACAGCTGAAGAATGTTGGTCCTGGAACTATGGTATCTGGGTTTGTTCTGATCCTTTCTTTGGGATTTTGGGCAATTCTCTGCACCTCCTGAAGATGCAGTTTGCCCGTTTGTAAAAGAAAGATAATAATGTTTGTACTACCTTCCTCAATAGATTATTGTGAGGAAGAATCTTTATCAACCACATTGTGCTATCGAAATAGGAACTATCATTATAGTGTAAAGAATGTTGGATCTGGAGTCAGTCATGCTATATTTCAATGTTGGTCCTGCTACTTTCTGACCTTGGAACCTTGAGTAAATAACAGCCCTTCTTTCCATCTCTGTTGGCCCATCTGCAAAATAATCATCTTCCTCTTCTTTTCCTTCTCCTCCTCCTCTTTTTTTTACCTTTTTTCTTCTCCTCCTCCTCTTTTTTTTACCTTTTTTCTTCTCCTCCTCCTCCTTTTTCTCCTGTTTATTCTTTTTTTCACATTATTATCATGATGATAATAATAACAATAGCTAGCATTTAAGTAGCTCTAAAACTTATGCAAAGCAGTTTATCTATATTATATCAGGTAGTTAGTTTTGCTTCATTTGGATTCAGGAAGACCTGAGTTCAAATGTGGCTTCAGATACTCTTACTAACTGCATGGCCTTGAGCAAATCACTTAACCCCTATTTGTTTCAGTTTCTTCATCTTTAAAATGGGGATAATAATAGCACCTATATCCCAGGGTTTTTGTAAAGAACAAATGAGATAATAATTATAAAGTGCTTGGCACATAGTAAATTCTATATAAATATTAGTTATAACAACTCTCATTATTATTGTTATTATCTTATTTGATCCTCATAAATATCCTGTGAGATCAATGCTTTATTATTCTCATTTTACAGAAAAGGAAACTGAGGCTGAGAGAGGGTAAGCAACTTGCACAGGGTAACACAGGTATTATATTTCAAAGAACAGATTCCAACTCAGGTCTTCGTGATTCCAAGTCTAGTGATCTACCTAACAGGCCATCTATCAGCCTACGATCTCAAAGGACCCTTCCATATTTAAAATTCTATGTTGTAATTCCTATGATATTTATCTGATGATAATATTTTACCTTTGCTGTCCCCTTCTCATTCCTCTGACCAAAACAGGTTTGCTAACTTTCTTGTATTAGCTCTAAGAGACTCCTAAGCAAAGCTCTTTGATCCAAAGAGTGAAACAGGTGGATCCAAGGGGAATTGCATACAATATTTTGGGGGAAATCATCACATTCCAGTCAAATAACATCTGCTGTGTACAGGACATTTTGCTAGGAATGAGGAACACTAAATACTTTAGATACCAGAATTTATACAATCGCTTCCTATACTCCCCCCGCCCCGTCACCTAAAATAGGAATGTCTTTCATCACCGTATTGCAGGTCATACATAGGAATAGATAGATAGATAAATAGACAGACAGATAGATAGATAATACATATGTGTATGTGCACACACACATGTCTGTATGTATGCAGTGCATTTTATACATGTGTATGTATATTTATGTGTATACATATATGTATATGTGTATACACGCATGTGTTTGTGTGTGTTCTTTTGGGGAGGTGGGTTCTGAGTGGGTGTAAGACAGATAGGCTACCACTACCCACAATGTCCAGAACAAATCCTTAGGGGGGCCCCTCCTTCTTCCTTTTTCAGTATTTGAAGGACTGTCAATAAGGAAAAGGATTAGACTTGTTCTGCTCAACTCCCAAGTCTAGAAGAGGGCAGCATGGGTAGAAACTGCAAAGTGAAACTTCCTAATAATCAAGGCTTGTTGGTCATACAATGGGCTGCCTTATGAGGAAGTCTTTAGGTAGAGGCTACTCAATCATTTGTCAGGGATGCTGAATAGGGCTAGTAAATCACAGGGGGATGGGAAGGATATAAGCATTGATTCATAGGAGAAAATAGCTAAGAAAAAGGAGAATAATAAAACTCATAGTTTCAGATATCTTTACACAAATATTCAAAGAATGGTTAATAAATGAGGCAGAGTTCTTAACATATAGAGGTAAGTTTGACCTCAGAAGTAGACATGATGATAAGTGATTCATGATGAAAATGCAGTCTTTAAAGTGTATATCTTTTGTAAGAAAGAGATTAGAAGAAGAAAAATAGTGCTTAAGAAATATTATATTTCAAGATAATAAACTCATATAATGGCATCTGTGAACCAGAGTGGGAAAATATGAGGGTGAAGATTAATAAAGGGAGAATAGAAGTAATATTTTAGTGAGAGTTCGATGTAGATGGTACTGCTATAAGAAGGAAATGCATGGAAAATGCCAGAAGCAGATCATAAAACTGACATAGATAAGGGTTATAGTAGGTAGGGGTACTAATTATTTGGACATCTGCTAGAATATTTTTTTTGATTGTTCATTTATTTGTTCCAACAAAATGACTAGATAAATGCTTTCCTTGTTTTAATGAAGGGAATGGAATATGGTATACACTGAAGGAAGTTTGTCTGGATTGTAAAGAGCTTAAAGGAGAGTAATGTTTAATAAGGATGGAAAGGTAGGTTGAGGATAGTTTGTGGTAGGCTTTAAACGCCCTACTGAAAACTGTCAATGGACCAAAAGCGCTGACAATGGTCCAAAATTTCTGATAGGTCTTATAAATGTAAAAGACTGAGTATAGGACAGACTTGGCAATAAGCTAAATCTATGCCATAGAATGACCAGCCTAGCTAAGTTGGAAGAGGTTCACTACCAGAAGGCTGACCATCACGTTATATAACCATTAACCACAGCAACTGATGAAAGCTACATGCTAATGCAAGCAAGCTGTGACCTATATCGTTGGAAAGAATTCTCACGACAATATATCGTGTATGTGCATTTATTTCCTGTCAGAGAGATCTCATATTAAGGGTATTTCTTATGTTCAAAAGTAGCCTATATTCAGATGAATAGAATATATAGCAGCATACTATAACATATGGAATGTAAACTTGGCATCAGAATATGTGGTTTTGAACCCTATCTCTGCCTATTACTAGCTTTATGATTTTGGGCAAACTATTTTACCTGCCTCAGTAACTATTTCTAAAATGAAGGGACTGGATGATTTCTAAAGTCCCTTTTACCTCTAAATCTAGGATCCCAAATCATTGTGTATTTATTCAATATAATACTGAATTGGGTTAATTTTTCTCATGTGAGAATAGGCCAGCATGTGCATTAAAACTGCTAATATGTTTCAGTCTGAGTTGCCAATAGCATTCAAAGTATACAGCCAGTGATAGATTATCACTGAGCCAGCCACACTCTCTAGCCTGGCCACCTGGGTCATCAACTGACATATATCAGCTAAATGACTGCCTGGAGTTAAGGTTATGTGGTCTATGAACATAGAAAAGACTGGAATAAAACTCATGACCTGAGTACTACTAATACAATACACTAACCAAATAGGCTAACCAGGCCTCAACCTGCTTTTGCTACATCTGTTAGTGCTCTATAGATAATAGACCGTCAAAGATATCATATTCACCAAGAAACTTATTCACTATAAAAGGCATTGTCTGATCCTGACCTCCTTCTACTGAATCAGTCCCTTTCAGATGACCCTGGCAGTGTGGCCATCACACAAGAATTCAATGAAGCCATTCAGAACCAAAGCAACCTGTTGAATTCCCAGTGGTTTCTAAAGTGCTCTATGTATGCCATGAAATTACAGAATGTCAGAGTTGAAAGGGACCACATAAATCGAGTTTTGTATATTTCACAGAATCACAGAATGTTAAGAGCCGAAACAGATGTCAAAGATCAAGTCCCCCATGAGAATCTCACCCTTACAGAAAGTCTAAGTTGGAAAAGTAATCAAAGATGTTCTTGTCTGAACCTTTCATTTTGCAGTAGAGATAACTGAGGCCAAAAGTGAAGAAGCTTGCCTACGGTCATATGGTTACTAAGTGATTGGAACCAAGATTACAGCCTAGGTCAGGGATGGGGAACCTGAGGCCTTGAGGCCACATGTGGGCCTGTAGGTCCTCAAGTGCGGCCCTTTGACTGAATCCAAACTTCACAGAACAAATTTGTTCTTCTGACTCCAAGTCCTATGTCTAAATTTTCTGGTATTTCTATTGTCTTTTTCTCCTCTCTCTTCAAGCAACTCTATATAGCCTTCTGACTACATACTCCCTGACCTTATTTTGTCTGACATCTTTCACAGAGCCTGGCTTTTTCTCTCCATCCATTTGACACTGATCACCCAATGGGATGTGACAAATGTGTACATCCATGCACCCTTAATCCTTTCCATCTTGCTGCTGCCCCTCCAAAAAAAAAAAGCCACAAACACTTGTACAAGGATTCTCAGAAAATCCCATCCCAGTATGTACCATATAAGTACAAAAGAGGGAAAAAAAAGAGAGAACTTTTGAATTCTAGAACTTTTGAGAATTAAGTCATGGCACGCCTGTTTTGTGTTGTTCTTGCTTCTCATTCCTAAGTAGAGAGTCAGATAGTTACAGAATTTTTCAACTGGGGAGATTCTTGAATTCTTTTCCACTCTCATTGAACAAATGAAGAAATGGAAGACAGGAGCAGCATTCACATTAGTGTAAATGCTATTAAATTAAAACACCTCTGAGGTTTTACCTCACTTCCAGGAAATTGTCAAAGATGACAAAGGATTGGAAGAGTTAACACTGCAGTGGTTGTGCATAGATAAGCACATTAATGTAATTTGGGGGGAGCAATGAATTGGCTAAAACCATTCTGTAAAGCAATCTGGAATATGCAAAGAAGGTAATTTAAATGTCCAAACTCTTTGGCATATACCCCAAAGAGGTTAATGATGAAAAGAAAGATTCCATATGCAGCAAAATATTTATAGTAGCACTTTTTTGTGATAGCAAAGAACTGGAAATGAAGTGGGTGTCCATTGACTGAGGAATGGCTACACAAATAGTGGTACATGAATGTAATGGAATATTACTACGCTGTAAAAATAGATGAACATGATCAGTACAGAGAAAACTGATGCAAAGTAAACAGAAAGGGAAAAAAAGTACATGTGTATATGTGTGCGTATAATGACTGTAAATATAAATATTATATATGTAATATTTAACGACAATGGAAATGGAAAAAAAAACACCAAAGAATTGAAGATGAATTTTGTGAAATAATAATGACGAAGTGCTATCCCAATGAAGATATACGAGAAGACATTACCCACCACTCCTCTGCAGAAGTAGGAAAACATAGGTCTAGGATACCTGATACAACATGGAATTTTTAGATATGTTTAATTTTATGGACTTTTTTTTAACTTTTCATATTTTATTAGATTGGATGTTTGTCTAGCAGAAGACAGGATATGTAGTGAGAAATACAGATGATATAAAAACGTACCAAAAAAGCTATCTCTCTGTCTATTTGAAGTGATTAGTATTGTAACAAAACCTCAGCTATACAGAATCCTTAAAGAGTCCTTTAAATTTTCATATATTTATTTTTATGTGATACATCTCCCAGGTAGAATCTAAGCTCCTTGAGGGTACAGATTGTATCTCATTTTGGTTTTATATCTCCAGTGCCTAGCACAGTGGCATAGAAGACACTTAAGGGTTGTTGTTGTTGTTTTGTTGTTGTTGTTGTTTTTATTAGATTCAATTAAATACTAGATAAGGGGTAAGGGAGACAAGGCTGCTTACAGGAGGGATAAAGCAATCCACGTTAGAAACACAGCTGGCCAACGTTTCCATGCTATTAACAAGTGATTCTGGCCTATAAACAATTACTGAACTTGTAGGTTGGGCAAGCTAGGGGGATGGAGTCACAAAAAATAAACAAACAAACCAAACCAAATCAAAATAACTCTTCCCTAGCAGGTAGCACATTATTCTGCATACAGAGAGCACTTGATAAAAATGTATTGTTGTACAATATGCTCTCCCTGCTTAGATACTTGCCCAGAAATTTACTGATGTCACTCTCATTTCATGATGATACGTAACATTTAAGTTCTTTCTACCTCACAGAACTCTTAATTCATTTACTGATGTGATTAAATGGTAGTCATTTCTCCCATAAAGATCTGGGACTCAGGAAATGGACCAATTTCTAATATAATTAAGAGATCTTGTCATATTTAGGACTTTTTTTTATAGGAACTCAAGGGTAATTATGTAAGTTGATATATTAGGTCTGAATAATTCATAACTTATTATGTTAATAAATACCTCAACGCATACACTGCATAAAGTAGGGATAAATAGTTTAATTGCTAATAATCTGTTTGACTTCAGAAGGCTTTATTTACAAAGTGGTAGAATTAGAAGGATCCCATTGATTTCTTGCTATTCTTAGAGGAGTCCCTGGAATCAGTCCTCAGATGCAACCCTTTCAAACTTAACATGCCCAAAGCATATATAAATGTGTCCATAAATAAGGAAACAAAGCAAAAATTAAATTAAAAAAATAAAGTAAGGCAAAATATATTTCATCAGTATCATGTCTCACAAAATGAATAGCAATTATGGACAAGAACCCAAGATTGTCAGCCTTAGAATATTAACACTGGAAATTAAAACAGATATCTCAAAGGTTGTCAGGCTTCAAACTGTAAGACTCATTGTGCTCCCACCCCATAAGAGGAGAGAATGCCAGGATAATCAACTCCAGTATGCATGAGGAGATTCAAGGAGTAATCATCCAAATTAATAGACATATCCTGATCCTTATAACTCCATCTGCTTTAGAATGATAGGAAATTCACATGATTTTATATTCCAGAAGGGCTACTAGCTGGCACAATGTATAGACTTCCAGGTCTGGAATCAGGAAGACTCATCTTCCCGAGTTCAAATCTGGCCTCAGACACTCACTAGTTGTGTGACCCTGGGCTAGTCACCTAGCCCTGTTTGCCTCAGTTCCTCATCTGTAAAATGAGCCAGAGAAGGAAATGGCAAAAAGATACTCCAGTATCTTTTCCAAGAAAATGCCAAATGGGGTCACAAAGAGTTGGACACGGTGGAAGCACTCAACAGCACAAGGATAGCTGGCATAACAATAACTTCCAGTGTTACCGTTTATGAAGCCTTTTCTTCACAGGTCTGTGAAGTCAGGGGTACAAATAAGATCCTTCTCATTTTACAGATGAATGGAATTCAGAGGAGTATGTCATGTATCTTGATCATATTAAGATAGCTCCTACATAACAGAACCAGGATTCAGATATAAGACTCTCTAATTCCAACTCTTTCCATTATGATTTTTAAGTCTCTGAAATCTTCCTCTTCTTCCTTTTGTCCTCCTGGCATAAACCAGGTTTATTCTGGACTCTGCATCTTTATGCATGGCGTCACCCAAACTTAGAATGCCTTCCCACTTGCTCTATGTTGTATCTACATCATCCTCAAAACAGCAAGGAAGACTGGGATAAATACAAACTGTTCTGGGCTTGAATTCGGGAGACCAGGGTTTGAATCTCAGTACTCAGATTTACTACCTGCATGACCTTAAAGAAATAATTCAACACCTTTTAGCCCTACTTTAAAAAGTCTGCTCCTTCAAAGTACAGCTTTTATCATTCTTTCATCTCTAGAATTTTGCATGGTGCTTGGTACGTAGTAGGTGCTTTATAACATTTGAGGATCGTTCTGAAAACTGAGGATAATAATTAACTAGCTAAGAGGATGATTGTGATGAAGCACTTTGTAAACTGTGAAGTACTACAGAAATGTGAGTCATTCTATGGATTATTTTTGGAAAGTACATTTGCAATGGCAAAACTCTTCTTCCTCCAAAGCTCCCTATTTCTACTGAGGGCACACCGTGTTTCCTAGTCTACCAGGTTTGTCATCCATAGTTCTATTTGATTCCTCCCTCTTTCTCACTCTCCCCATCACTACCCCCATATCCACTAAGTTGTCAAATCATGTTGATTCCACCTCCACAGCATTTCTCACATTTATCCCCCTCTTCTTACTCATATGGCCACCACCCTAGTTCAGACCTTCTTTACCAAGTATCCAGACTATTACGACATCTTCCTTAGTGGTCTCCCTACCTACAATCTGTCCACACTTCAATATATCCTACCAAAAACAAAACAAAAACAAAGCAAAAAAAAAATAACATTTCTAAGGCAGAGATCTGTTCTTATCACTTTGCTGAGAAAACTTTCATAACTTCCTATTGTCTCCAGGATAAAAATATAAACATCTTTAGCATTTAAGGAGCTGTAAAACAGAGTACCTATCCTTATTTCCCTCCACTCCACTTTACTCACTCTATTTTGGCCAATATGGCAACAAGTTTTTCCCTGAACTTGAAATACCATCTTCTATTTCTATATATTTATACAGTTGTTCCCTATATCTGAAATGCACTCGAAATCACACAATTTAAAGGGTCCTTAGGGCCATCTACCATAGTCAAGACTAATTGTCCAAGATTCTGCATACAACAACCAAGTAAGACAAAAGATTGCAGAAATTTATTTTCTCCATTTCTGGACTTCAGGGCTCATATCACTAGGACTAGACTCAGGAGAGAGATACAGTTGAAGATGATAGATAGATAAAAAAGAGGGAGAAAATGAATTGATGAAAGAATGAGTAAACAAATATAGGATAAAAATTATAATCTGAAAGAATTTGTGAGCTCAAATTAAAGTACTTGGCACATTTATAGGTGGAAGTATGACTACTTCTGTGAGTAGCTGAGGCTGAGTGAAAATGTTGGTCTTCAGATTTGAGGAGGTTGATAAGTAGAGGCCAGCATATTCAAGGGGACCTCAGCACATATACAGCAATTCCCAAGAATGACAACAGAAGTAGTAGCTATAGAGGAAATCTATGAAGCAGCTCCCACAAGAAACTTAAGGTAGGATATAAAATTGCACCAGGAAGGTTATAAACAAAGTCTTATGGGGGCTATGAAAAAGACAATGGCATCTCTAATGGGGAAAATCAGGAAAGGCTTCACAGAACTGGATTTCATAGAATGAGTAGGAATTGGACAGATGCAACTAGTAGGCAGTAGAGTATAAACATTCCAAAAAGGAGAAAGGGGATGAGAGAAAATTCAGAAGACAGGGAAAAGATAGGCTGATATAGTAAGTAGTAAAGATTTTAATTTACCTAGAGTATGGAATGTTTCTATATTGTTCAACCCATCTTAGACTGAAAACATAACAAGGATATTGCCATCTTTTAACTTTTTGTCTTTCCCGATGTCCTAAATAGGGTTTTACATACAGTGGATAAAAATTATTTTTAAGAATCTGAATTTAACTGAAATGAAGATAGTGACATGACTGAAACTCACCTCTCTGTCATATAATGTTAAGCTCTCTGAAGAAGGTGAGAGGATGAGGGTGACAAAGACAACTCTGTTTTCTACTGATTTAAATCCCTAACAATGCCTAGGCAGTGGTCTGGATCCATTGCAAGAAGTCAAAATAGGCTTAATTATTAATTCCAGATTTCTGAAAGAATAACTGAGGCAACACAGACCATTTAAACTGGTTCCTGGAAGTGGATCTAGACAAGTTTATTTTTGCTTTCATAAAATCTCAGAATTTTAGAGCTAAAGATGATCTTAAAAATTGCCTATTGATAAAGTGAGAAGAAGTATTCATTGGAAAATTAGGTGTCTTACATTCTTGTTTTTACTATGATTTACTATTGTGACCTTGGACAAGTCACTTGCCTTCTCTGAGGATCAACTTCCTCATCTGTAAAAAGAAGCGAACAGATTATGTAATCTTGAAAAGTCTCAATGGCTCTACCATTCTATGAAGCAAAATAGCTTACTGAAAATCTCAGAGCTCATTAGTGGTAGAGCTGGGACTACTGCCCTTTTCCATGTCTGTTTCATCATATCACAATTGTTTTTCTCCCTTTTTACCATTTTGTCTTATGTTTGCCATATTCCTTTAATAACTTGAATATGTTATTTCTCAAAAAAATGTATTCATCAAAGTGGCCATGCAGAAAGCAATTGATTTAATTAAGTCAGCTTAAGTTATTTTATTTTTCTACTGCAGAAGACAAGGAATCACACTCCTTTAGTGAAAGTGCTGAATCCATCTAAGTCAATTTTTAAAGTCACTAAAGAGATTGGGTACTCCTATTTCTGAGTGGTTTGCCTCCATCTATTCTGTATTAAGAGCAAGCTCTAAACTCTGTGCAACATTAAGCAATTTTACTAACAGTTGGTAAATGGGACTCTTAATATTTAATCTAATTGAGAACAACATTATGTACTTCAAAATGAGCAAATGATTATTTTCTCCAATTTTCATAAAACCTTGAAAAAAACCTTTTTTCAGTTAAATGTCCACATTTTTACAGGCCTGTCTTAAAGGAATGCAATCTTTAAAAATAAATAACCTACATAATACTGTGCATTTAATTGAGATTTGTATATCTTTATTTAGCATTAGAGTTGGATGGGCTCTTAGATATTAAAATATAGAACATTAGGGCTTGGAGATACACTAGAATGTAAAAGATTAGAGGATTTTTGCCCCACGAATGGACTTTTAAAATATCAAAGCCTATAATATCACACAGAATTTTAGAGCTCAAAAGGCCCTTAGAATATCTGACCCCAGTGCTCTGCCCTAGGCCCTCTTTTCTTCTCCTTCTATATTATCTCATTTGATAATGTCATCAGTTCCCACTGGTTCAGTTATCATCTCTTTGCAGATGCAGATGCTTTCCAGATCTGTATATTCAGTCCCAGGCTCTATAATGAGATAGAGTGCTATATCACCAACTGTCTTTTTGAACAATATGAACTTGATGTCCCCAAAACATCTTAAACTCAACATATGCAAAACAGAACTTAATTACCTTTCTTTTTGCCTTATTACCTTTCTCCCCAAAAGCTTCTCTCTTCTCAGCTTCCCCATTTGTACAGTCAAGAGCGCCACCATCCTGGCAGTCACCCACCCTTACAGTGTTCTCTACTTCTTACTCTATATCCAATTCATTGCTAAAACATGCCTTTCTTCCTTCATATCTCTTGCTTAAGTCCCCTTCTCTTCACTCATATAGGCCCAACCCTGGATCAGATCCTTATGATCTTTCTTCTGGGCTATTGCAATAGTTTTAAAATCTGTGTCCCTGACTTAAATCTCTCCCTCACTCCAATCTGTTTTCCACTCAGCTGTCAAAGTGTTTTTCTTAAAGTGATCATGTTACTCTCTTGCTCAATAAGCTCCAATAGCTCCCTGTTGACTCCAGAATGAAATATTAAGTCCTCCATTCAGCATTAAAAGCTCTTTATAACCTTCTGTCTTCCTACTTTTCCTGTTGTATATTCTACTCCCTTCCAATTTACCAACTGGTGGCAAAATTGCTTAACACTTCACACAGTTTAGAACATTGCTTTTAATGTAGAATGGATGGAAGCAAACTACTTTAGAAATGGGAGTATCAAATCTCTTTAGCAACTTTAAAAATTGACTTAGATGGATTTAGCACATTCACTAGAGGAGTGAAATTGCTCAAACTGTACATAGCATATGACTACATGCATGTTTGTTAACTTGTTTTGCTTTGTTTGAGGAGGATAAATTCTAACTCAGGGATCAAGAAAGGCTTCATGGTGGAGGGAGCATTTAAGCACTATGGGGGTGGGAAGAAATCCTATCAGGCAGAAAGTATGGTGTAAACAATTCTGAGAGGGGGGAAAAGTATTTAATAGGTTCAAGGGATAGAATAGATGCTAGTATGTTTGGAGTATAGAATACCTATGAAAGAAGAAGGTGAGATAAGCCTGGAGATTTAAGTAATGACATGGAAAGATTTGAATGCCAGGCAGGGAATCTTTGAGGAATTTTAGTAAGCAAGAAAGTTAATGTGGGATTAAGGATGGGCAAATGTTATTCTAGTTAAAAAAGAAACTGAGAAGAAGGTGGGTTCTTTTCTAAGCCAATGAGTTTGGCATCAATTTCTCATAAATTTCCAGAGTGGACTACTAAAGAGAAAGTTTGGGGGCACCTCAAAAGAAGGGTACTAGTGTCAAAAAAAGATATAAGATAATTAGGAGTCGATCTTTCCAGATTGTCCTCCTTTTCTTTCTTCCTTTTTTTTTCTTCTGGGGCAAGGGGACTGGGTACCTGAACTAGAAAAATAAGGTAATATTGTGGGTATGGTTTAGCTGGATTTCAGAAAAGCTTTTTAAAAATCTCCAAAGATAATCTTGGCGATAAAATGGAGAAATATGAGATAAGCAATACTATAGTAAGATGGATTGAGAATCTGCCTGAGGACACCTCACAAATAAGTCTCAAAGATTTATTATATGAAAAGAAATACAGTAGGTGAGATTTTAACTGAATGGATAGTATAGAATTATTAAGGTGATAGAAAGCCATCACTATCAGTCTGAGTGATTCTTGATCCCAGAACCAGAAAGAATAGGATTTTTGAAAGGCTGGGAAATCAGAGATCACTTTTAGAATTTCCTTAACATGAATGAAGTAAGTTCATATTATTCTCCAAAGCCAAAAAAAAGTAAACAATGTACAGTTGTGAGATCATGAGATCAAATATTTATAGCTGGAAGGCACCTTAGATTTAATCTAGTCCAATCCTCCATTTCATTAAGGAAGAAATTGAGACCAAGAGTGATTGAATGATTTTCCCAACATCACATAAGTAGTGAGTGACAGACAAGAACAAACATGAGCCCCCAACTTCAAATCCAGCATTCTTTCCAAATCATTCATTGTTTCCTAGTCAGAGACTAGGTGTGATTGTGATGCTTGAAACTTTTGGTTTCAGAGGCAGGGGTGAGCAACTTTCACCTTCTTGCCATCAAAAGAAAACTTGGGAGATGATTACATACCAATACATCAAGGGTGATTCTATCAGTGTGATTACTCTCTTCACTGCTGAAAGCCCTCTAAACCTTAGAAAATGGTCTTTGAAAAATAAAATAGCTGAATGGTTCATCACCTTAAAGGCAACATAGTAATGATCCTCTCTGAACTTGGCTAGGTCAGCCTTCCTGATGACATGTATCATACATTACCATGTTTACTCCCAAAGTCTTTCTAGGTTGGGAAGACAGGCCAAAGTTTGTGCTTCACGGCCAATGTCTTTGGGAGCCTAGTGTTACCTATGTATAATGATAAGATGTTAGAGGCAAAAATGATAATAGAATTTTGAACTAGATCTTAAAAGTCTACTCCAACTTCCTCACTTTACAGATTGGGTAACTAAGGCCTAGGAATGGTAAGAAATTTGTCCAAAGTCACCCAGCTCATAAGAATTGTCAGAGGACCTAGGTTCAGATTCTTAGGTTACTACTTATGAGCTACCTTGCTTGCTTCCACTCAGTGTGGCTCCTGTCTTCATTCCTATTCTAGCATGCGCAAGCGCGCACAAACACACACTCTTTCTAAAGATAAGAGCTATTTTTTTCTTTTGTCTTTGTGTCTCCAGAGACTCATTTTACTAACACATTATAAAAATGCTTGATGAATTGAATTAAATGTTTACCTATGGAAGCAGAAAGAACAAACAATACAACTCTCATTTTACAGATGAGAAATCTGAGGTTCTAATTGGTGAAGTTCATTTGTTTTAAATTACCCATTTAGTAACACAGCAAACACCGGAACATTGGTTTTCTGATCAAAACTCTGGAGCTGTCTACTATAGTACTCTGGCTGAACTTAATTTCATGCCAAGGAGGTAGAATGGATAATTTGGTTTCTATGATGAAATGCCTTTTAAATTATAATTGAAGCAGTATATCATAATGAATATAATGAAGGGGTTGGAGTGAGAAAGACTTCAAAAGTTCAGATCTTGCCTCCAACACTAACTAGTTCTAAATCACAGAACTTCAGTTTCCTCATCTGTAGATTAGGGACATAATAACCATAGCATCTACCTTATAAGGTTATTGTGGCATAACATAAATATACATAAATATCAGCTATTATTATTAAGGATAAATGGCTGAAGGGAAGAACAATTTTTGATCTTTTGAAGTACAGTATGTTCCACATAAAGGAATACTGATCTTCATCCAATTAACAAAATTCATTGATAGCTTGGTATTTGCTGGGCTCAGTCCTGGGAATTTGTGAATACAGAATTATATTATATACAGGAAAGGTAAACTGAGGTTAACTATACTTCAAGGCCAAATGTGGTAAATGTCATAAGAGATAACAAACCAAGTGCCACAGAGAACCCTCTAGCTAGAATAATCACAGAAGACTTTTCTAAAAAGTGACTTTTGAGCAAAGCCTTGAAGGATAGCGGTAATCTGGATAGAGCTTGGGTGAGAAGGATATTTCAGGAGGAAGGAATAGTGTCACCAAAGGCAGATTGAGGTAATGGAAAGGCAGTAATATATAGTCATAGAATCACAATAATGTAGTGCTTAAAGGGACCTAATGAACTCTTTGAACTTAAGATCATCTGGCAAAATCCCCTAAATTTTCATATGAGCAAATTGAGGTTTAGAGGGATTAGAGCTTAAATAACACATCAAGTTAATGACAAGACCACAATTTTATCAAAAGACTCTCAACTTTTAGTCCAGTGTTCATCCCCATGTATGTATATGTGTATATATATATATATATATAAGTATATATGTGAAGATATATACATATATATATAGCCTCATTCATGTTTCTACTTAAAATATTAAGAAATTGACCCAGAGTATAATAAATAAAGATGAATTGACTCATACCATATTTTTAAAACATTCAACCTAGTTGTGCTCTCAGAATATCAGAATACAAAATGTTGTAGCTGAATAGGCAGAGAATATTAAAATAAAATAAAGCACACAGACCACTGGAAATAGAAAGAATCTTCCAACAGAGAATTTTAGAAATAGAAAGGCCTTTAGACATCAGTTAGTCAAATCTCTTAATTTTCTGTGTAAGGGAACTGAGACCCAAAGAGCTGAAGCACCTTGCATAAATAGTGTATAAGGGGCACAATTATAATTAGAGTACTGGTCACATAAACATAGTCTGGTGCTACCTTTCCCTAATACCATGTTGCCTACATGGAATTAAGTTACTTTCAAATACCCTTACTTCAAGCAGGAAAAGTACTGTGATAGAAGTAGTATAACAGAATTATAGGTTTTAACTGTATTTTCTCCTTCAGTAATAGCAAGGCAAGAAATAAATATCACTCTATTTTAGATGTGAATAAAATGGTTAGGGTCAATAAGTTGCTTTAAAGAAAATACCCCATGGTTATCCCAAACACATTTCATCAGAAAGGAATCATAAGGGAATACTGACAAATATGAAGAATAGCTAGGATACCTGGCTGCCATATTGGATCAGGGAGGCAGTGAATTGTAGAGGAAAGATTATTTCAGTCCTCATTTTGAACCTAATATTTTTGAGCTGTAGGCTTTGGGAAAGTCACTTCACTTGTCCGAGCCTCAGATTCCTTGTCTATTAAGTGACAGTTTAGACTAAATGATCTTCAAGTGTCCTCCCAGCTCTGACATTTGGTTTTCTATGTTCTAACGCTGTGTTCTATAGTACCTTCTCGGTATAATAGTTTCTGGACTATGGACCTTTCCAACCCTGATATCTATCATTTTTTCTAGGAACATTGAGATTCCAGGGATAACAATAAATAATTGAAATCCATAAGTAATTTGGAAAACCTTACACCATCTAATACATTTAAAATTTTCTCTTTCTAAACCTTTTATCAATGCCATGGACAAATGGATGGGTAACATGCTATCTGGTCTTTCCTCTCTTTCTGTTCGTGGATCACAAAAAGCTGTTCTAGCTTTGTGAGTTTAGGCAAGTCATTAAAAGTCTTCTCGCCTCAGTTTCCTCTTCTGCAAGAGAGTGACAACAATTGCTTTGTCATTTCAGAGGGCCATTGCAACAGTAAAGAAAATGATAAATGTTAAAGTAGGTAGAGAACAATAAAGTTTAAAATATGTGAGCTATGTTTTATTAATTATAATATTTTTTATTCTTCAGATAGAGAAGAGGTTTTTGAGTGTAGAAGGCCTAGAACTAAGTGAAACTTCTGAACATCCTGGCTATATGAAATCTCATCAAGTCATTGAAACTTTGCCCCGGCAACTCTCTCAAACTACAAAGTTGAACAATAGTTGCAGATCTATGTTAGCAGAGGGGCTTTCCTCATCATTAAGCTCACCACACTAATGAAATCATACTGGTGATTTTACCAGGCATATAACTGTGTACGTTACAAATTAATTGTAATATTTTATGTAGAAATTGAGGTTTACATTTGTGAACTGTTAATTATATTGCACATAATTATTTGTTATATTTATTAATATTAATCAGTTAATGAGAACAGGAAAATATATAAGTTTCTCAAAGGCACAGAATCTTGCTTTCTCATCTGGTATCCCCAACGCTACCTTGCCCAGTCCTTCCTGCACGCTTACTGAATCAAACTGAAAACAGTTACAGCTCATGGTAAATACCCTGCACTTATTTCCAACATTGAACAAATACACAGATGACTCATTAACTGAGATTAATAATCGCACTGTTGAACAATAGTGATTTTTCGCCTCCTTGGGAGAAGAAACTAATATCTTTTCCCTCTTCCTGGATGGAGCTTTTATTGTTTCAATATCCGAAGAGCTCTTTTTCAGGTTGATAGAAACCATCAAATGTGTTCAATTATGGATTGCATTTTAGATGTAAAGTTAATGTGGGTCACAGAAGATAAATTTTGATGTTGCTACTAATTCGTCATGGACAGGGGGAAAAAAGTTCACTGATGCAAAGGATTCTTCCCCCCCATATCACAAGCCATATCAGCAATGAAGTCTTCTCTTGCCTAAGTAGAACGGGGGTCTTCTTTTAATGGACAGATTAGGCAAGTGCTCCAATTCTTGAGTGATATTATACTAACTGCACCAAGCCTTTCTTAATTCCTTAGTCAATATAAACTGATTGGCCTAACCAAATCAAACTGGAAAGTTGTATAAAAATGTGTACTGGCCAGTCTACAGCTTGCAGTTGAACGACCCCCTCTTCAAGGAAACATAGCAGTATAGCTAAATCTTGGACAAATGCTAAAAGTAGACCTAGGTACAATCAGCTTGCACCATAGTTAAATAGGGAAAGGACCTTAGGGTAGAGTGAATTTAGGAAATTTTGTAATGCTTTAAATGACCACAAGCTATTTATAGCCACAAAACCCATTTTAACCTCAATATTAATGATAAATAGCATTTGTATAGTGTTTTAAGGTTTTAAAACCCTTTATAAATATCATCTAATTTTTTCCTCACAATAATCCTGGAAAGTTTGCTGTTATTGTTATTCCTGTTCCATAAATGAAGACACTGAAGGTGAAAGAAGACAAACTACTTATCCAGGGTCATACAACTAACAAGTGTCTGAGGCCAGATTTGAATTCATGTCCTCCTGACTCCAAGATCAATATTCGATCCACTGAGCTAATTAGCTATCTATATTCTTCTGGTAATGCTTTATGGTAATACTTTAAGACTCATAGATCACCACAATCTCAAAAGAATCAAAATCTCAGATAACCCAAAGAATAACAGAAAAAAAGGTAGATTGGATGTAAGGAGGTAACGGTATGTTTTTCGTGAAGATTTATCGGTTTACATCAATAAACACATTTCAGGTCAATGTGACAGGAAGTCTTCCATGGAGTACCCCGGTCATTAATGCTTTGTCCTGTGATGTTCAACACTTTTATCACTGACTTCAGTTGAGGCTTACAGTGTTTGTTCATAAAATCTTCGAAGAATACACAGTTGAGAGTGATCACTAATACATGAGATGGTAGAGCCAAGGTACAAAAGGATCTGGAAAAGTTAGTTCATTGGAGTGGTGACTGGTGTTTACTTGGGTTTGGATTTCACAAGTAGAAGAAAGAGGAGGCATGGTGAGGTATAGCAGTTGTTTGAAAATGATCTGATCATTTCCATGTACTGTAAGCTCAAAATGAGCCCAAACTATGATTTTTCAGCCAAAAAAAGTCTAATGCACTCTTGGACTACATTGACAGACACACCTTCCCAGAAGAGGGAAGTGATAGTGCTACTGTACTGTGTCCTGATCAGACCTCTTCTTGGGTATAATGTTCAGTCCTCACTGGCACAGTGAAGAAGGACATTGATAAACTGGAAAAGAAGGCAAACATGATGATTAAGGGCCTGGAATTCATATTATATAAGCAGTATTCGAAGGAACTCAAGAAGAAAAGGCTGGCAGTGTGTACAGGGTTGATGACTGTCTTTGGGTATTTGAAGGGCTATCTCAGAGGAGAAATCAGACTTATTCTTCCTAGCTCAAGAGGGTAGAACCAGGAGCAATAAGATAGAAAACTGAAAGAGTTCATTTAGGCTTAATTCTAAGAAAAACAAAATTAGAGAAGTCCCAAAGTGCAATTGGTTCCTTCAAGAGATGGTTGTTTTCCCCTCCCTGAAGGACTTTGAAGAGAGGCCAGATGATCACTCATTGGGTTAGAGTAGAAATTCCTTTGTGTACTGGGTGGACCAGATGGCTACTAAGATCCCTTACAGTCAAAATTCTGTGATTTTTTTTGATCGAGTATATGAACAACTGAAAAAATGAAGCAGGCTCTTATCAGGTGTGGCAAATATCAGACAAAGTGCACTAGGACTATATGGGTACTGTTGACAAAGAGGCTGATAAAAAGTAATTTTTGTTCAGTTCTGACTCATCATGATCCCATTTGGGGTTTTCTTGGCAAAAATACGGAAATGGACTGTCATTTCCTTCTCATTTTATAGATGAGAAAACTGAGGCAAACAGGGTTAAGTGACTTGCCCAGGGTCACACAAGTGCCTGAGGCCAGATTTGAACCCCATCTTCCTGACTGCAGGCCAGGAGCTCTATTCATTTTGCCACCTAACAGTCCTGATTAAAAAATAAAGCAATGTTTAAAAAAAAAGTGAATTTGTATTGATGTTTTGTTAAAATAATTGAAGGAAGACCTCCAGGGTATTAGAAGGCAAGTCTATTTCTTTTATATTTCAGAAAGGAAACCAAGGCCTAGAAAATTTATGTGACTTGCCCAAGTGGTCACCCCAGTAATTCACACAAGAGACTGAATTCAAACTCCAAATACAGAGATTAAAAAAAAACTTATAGTATCTACCTCAAAGTTCTTCTGCCGGGCTTATATAAGGCAATAGACAGGGTGTTCCAAAAGTCTTAGTGCAATCCTAGACCTTGAATACCTAAACTGCACTAACATTTGAGATATCCTGTATATGAAGGTGTTTCTTAGAATATGAAGTTATTTTCCTGATTCCTCCAGTTTTCAGTTTCCCATTTCCCAAATACTTTGTGTTTGTTTATTTAATTATCTATGTACATGGTCCTTCTACCCACCCATTTCCTAGTGGAATGTAAGCTTCTGGAAAGCCAAGGTTCTTTTGTTACTGTCTTTGTATCACTAGTGCCTAATAAAATTTAGGCATGTAATAAATGCTTGTTGAATTGGTGGGGGATAAAAAAAAATGGTGGCATTATGGAGGTGACATACTATGAGGGAAAATATATTGTCCTATGGGTTCAACCTAGGTAAATAATTGAACCTAAAATTAGCTTGTTATCTATTTTCTTTGGGGCAATACAAAAGTTGTTTCACACCAAAGTAAAATTATATAAAATGAGAGATTGGATTAGATTCTCCCTAAATCTCCATCTTTTCTGTTACCCTATGAAATTTTCATAAATCATATCATGCTTTCATGATCATCTTTAATCAGTACTAATATCAAAATTGGAACTAAGTTTTTGTATTTCCAATGAAGTAGCCTTTTAAATCTCCAGTTCGAATTAGAAAATCAGATTGGTTCAATCCTAATATATTTGAGCTAGAAGGAATCTTTGAATGTAAAATGTTAGAAAATAGTAGATTGTGTGCTAAATCTGAAAGGGACTTTATAGAATCCTAGGGAATTGAATAGACCTCAACTTTTAGCTAAAAGAGAAGGATCATAGTGATATCTCAAAGGGAAAAGAAGAAATCGCTATATTTTTGCTTTCTTCTGGGGGGAATCCATTAGGAACAAATGCTGCCCATCTCTTTTCATCTATCACCTCAAAAAATGAGGGGGGAATGATAGAAAGAAGAGATCTTTTCTAATTTCTTATCCAGAAAATAAGGTTTGAGGGACACTATGTTTCTTTACAGATTTGCAATTAACTGAAAAGAGAAGATTTCTGATTTCTTAATATAAAACACTACCCCAGAGTCAAGGGAAAGACATTCCTACTGGTAAATACTGCCAAGGCTTTAAACTTCTGATGAATAGATTTCCCAAAATTACCCTACTATTTCTAAAATGCAGATTCAGGCATTTGTGAATAAAGTTAGGGTGAATTAGCTCTCCTGCTGTGCTTCAAAAAAAGAAATGTACTGTACAGGATGTAGATGACAGCTATACAATGGATGGGTATGGGCTCAAGGATTTTTCTGTCCAAATCAGTTCTAAATTCAGATTTAAAAGAAATTATGATGGGGGTGAGAGAGGGTTATTTGTGCAAGGTTAACTGCAGGGGAACTCTAGGGGAGACTCACAGAGTTAGGAAAAAAAAACACTTGGAGATTTTATAATTTCTCTGTGTCTCTGTCTCTGTTTGTCTCTCTGTCTCTGTCTTTCTGTCTGTCTATTTCTCCGTTTCTGTCCTGTCTGTCTCTGTCTCTTTGTTTCTGTCTGTATGTCCCTGTCTCTGTCTCGCCTCTTTCTCTGTCTCTCTGTCTCTCTCTCTCTCTGTCTGTCTCTCTCCTCTATACCATGCTAACTCAAAAGTTAATCCTATTCATCTATTTCTTCCACAATGATTGTCCCTCATTTTATTGCTCAGTTAAGGACACCCTATGGGAAACCACATGGTGACACCAATCAGGTGGGATAACATGTTTTACAGTTAGTAAAGTGTGGGCTCATAAGCAGCTCATACTCAAATGAAAAAAAAAATCTTTGCCAAATAAAACAATTTGGGAACTGGTTCTTCCCCACAAATGATCACCTAATATTCTGTGTTTCGAGATTCTCTCAGTCTGATGAGCACTTGAAGGTGACAATGATCAACTCTTTTCTGAGCAATGAATAACCAATAGACAACCCATGTGCTTCATTGGCATCAATGAAATGTTCATCTAAAGGAAACCTCCTGTCATATTGGCAGGACCATCTGTGAAGGATTTATGGAAGGACATGAATATGGTTTTTACATATAAGAAGACATGCCATCTGTCCTACTGAAGGAAACACTCAGATCAGTGAGATTGCAGAACCATCTAAGTTTTATCATTGATTCATCTACTGCTACATAAGAGATATAACACAGGCTCATTGCTGAAGAAATATACTATCTGATGCTACCATAAGAAAAGTTGTGAATTTGCTGTCACTAGTGGTCTTCAAGTAGGTACTAAATGGCCACTTGTCAGTAATGCTTTTTTGGGACCAGATGAATTTTGAAGTCTTTTCCAGTTCCAAGACTATCATCCTGTAAATAGTAATGACAGTAACAAATGGGGTTCAATGGTAAGGCCATGGAACTATGTATAAGCAGTCATAATAGTGATAACTGTGGTTAGGTGGTGAGAACATCAGGATGTCTGGATTTTAGAGCAATCCAAAGTAGAAAAGACTGCCTCAGGAGATAATGAGGTCATCATCCCTTGTGCTGTTTAAACAAAGGTAGCTCTATGGTACAGAAGACAGATAAGAGTGGTGGACTAGGAGTCAGAAAGAACTCAATTCAAATCCTGCCTCAGACACTATGTGACCCTGAGCAAATCATTTAACCCAGGGCTGGGGAACCTGCAGCCTCTAAGTCCTCAAGTGTGGCCCTTTGACTGAATCCAAACTTCACGGAACAAATCCTTTTTTTTTAAAGGGCCCTACCTGAGGACCTAGAGGGCCACATGTGGCCTGGAGGCCACAGGTCCCCCCACCCTTGAACTTCTGGGAACTTCAATTTCTTCATCTATAAAATGGGGATAATAATAGCATCTATTCCTAAGGGTTGTTGTGAGGATTGAATGAAATAATACATGTAAAGCACTTTGCAAACCTTAACAGGGTTTTATAAATGCTAACTAGTATAGTTTTGATAATGCTCCACATAGGAAGGTTTAGAGAGAAATAATGATTCTGAGAGGATGCTATTTTAAATCACCTCTCAAGTGTACCTTTTGTCATGAAGATTCTATCATTTCATAGTTACAGCTTTATTCCTGAGTAGCTGAATGACCCTGGTTAAGTCACTTCATCTTACTGAGATTGGGTGCCCTCATTTGTAAAATAATTGTGTGAACTTGGTCTAATTGTTTCAATGCTTTCTGCTTCAGTTCCTTCATGTTTACAAGGAGGAGGCTAAATGACCTCAGAATTACCTTTCTATTCTAAGTTTTATGACTTTACATTCTATTCTGTAGAAGGAAATCAGTAACTTCATTATGTTTCTAATCAAGTATTCAATCAACAAACATTTATTAAATACCCATTATGCGACCTTTTGCCTCAAGAAGGGGTCAACTGCCAAGAGAAATAATATATAGTCTTGTATACCTGAAACTCAGAAGAGACAAAAAGTCCTAATTTGCTTGGAACATGTCCATGAACAATTGAAAACTTCAAATCTCTTACTATGAAGTGCCATGCACCTCCTAGCTGGTGGCAAATTGATGCCACCTTTGGCACTCCTCAATAACTAATTGAGGTAAAAAAAATCAAGATATTTATTAGTGCCTTTCTCTCATGGAAGATCCTAATGACTTTCAAAGATCTGAGACTCTTGAGAATGGGTACCGTTGGAGAAACACTAGACCATCACTGTGGCAGATACATGAAAGAGGTATGCAAATAGAATAAATTTAAGTCTAGGAGACCCATGAGGAGGCTATTGCAATATTTAAAAAAAAGATGAAAAGGAAATCAGTTAGTTTTGATTACTTTGATTTATTTTTACTTTTATTATAGGATTAAGCTCCCTTCTTTAAGAAAAGCTAGCCCCAACAGCTAAGCTAACATAGATATTTTCTTAAGTCTAGGTTACCTATAGATTTAGTGAATAGATTGATAAGATTTTGTCCAACTGAATTATATTCAAGACAAATTTCCTATTTCTTTTACTCCTTTTTTCTATTATAAAAATAAGTTCTGCAAATCACTCCTTTGTCCCTAATTCCTGATGAATTAGCTGACCTGAACTAATGGTCACACGTAAGCATTTGATGATGTAAGACTAGGCCTCAAAGGAGATCTGTACCTGGAGGTACAGATCCATAGTCACATGCATAGAGATGTCACCAAGAGAGTCAAAAGAGGGAAGAAAAGAGAGACTAGGATGGGGAATTGCAGTATAACCATAATTAGAGGTTGAAATGTAGATGTAAACAAAGTCATATCTTTATGTATGTGAAATTTCTTGGAGTTCCTCTTGTGAAATATTTTAAGTCTAAAGTTTAAGATGGCAGGGTACAGCTTGGCTCCAAAAGGGATTTAAGAGGCAATTCCTAAGCAATCTTATTTAGAGATAAAGGGGTCAAAGATGCATAAAATGCATAATTTAAATGTTACATAATTCAATAATCTCATCTTGCTATTGAAGAAACTGAGGTCTGGGGAACCCTGCTTAGAACAAACACAGTCGGGGCTAACACTTCTTAACTCAAGTCCAGTTCATCATCAGGTATACCCTACCTTCACATGCAATAGGACAACTGCCTGGGTTTGAGTCTTGGTGCTGAATACTACTCATTATGTGGCCTAATGGAAGTCATATAACCTCTTTGAGCCTCAGTTTCTTCAACTGGAAAATGGAATAAGCACTAAATAGTTCCTAACGTTTTTTTTTTTCAAGATCTTTGATCCTATGAGAGAGTGAGACTACAGGAATCATTATTCAGGTATTTTGATTATATGGCCTCTGGGGTGCTTTCTATGCAGATGTAAAGCCTAGGATCTGAAACCATCCCTGACCTCATTTCTTTATCTCCCTCATCAAATCATGCCTGTCCTGTGCCTTATTTCCTCTGGGCTCTGCTCTCTGCTTATGCTAATCTGATCAATTAATTCAAGTTAAGGAGCTTCTGGCTGACAATGGTTTACTATGTTGATTTGGCTGGTTTTATGAAAAGATTGAGTACAAAGAGGATTTCAGCTCCTCCAGCAGGTCTAGTTGGGATGCTTCAATGATGTGGATTTCAGAGGCTGGAACAGCAGGCCTGACCACGGGTCATCCTGGGGCGTGCAACAATGCAGGGAATCTTGGCACCAGGACCTCTGGCAAAAGGTGGAAAACTATTCCTCAGGCAGCTCAGGCTTAGCTTATTCTTTGGATGAAAAGCTATTTCAAAGGATCTGCCAGAGAATCAGAGAGCAAGCTCTAATTTAGAATTTAGGATGCATATTAGCCATATCAACTAGAATTGTTTTAAATACCTGGTAGGCAATGACTTATTGTATCCCGTTCTGTACTAGAATAGGCCTATATAATCGTAAACTAACATTATTAATAGTATTACACTATATATATGTATACATATATACATACATACATACATATATACATATATAATATATATGAGTGTGTGTGTGTGTGTGTGTGTATATATATATATATATTGAGAGAGAGAGAGAAAGAGAGAGAGAGAATGTTACACTAGTAGGTTGTATGGTCATAAGATATAGGTAGAAACTAGGTGCCATAGTTTTTAAAGTGATGGCCTTAGAGCCAGGAATAAAGAGTAAAATGAGATAAAATGATACCTCAGTTGTTTACTAGCTTTGTGATCCTGGGCAAGTCACTTAACCACTCTCAGCTTCTGTTAAAATGGAAATGATAATAGCATCTACCTTTCAGAGTTGTTATGAGGATTAAAAGAGATACCAAATGTAAAGTATTTTACAAACATGAAAGCACTATATTATTGTTGGTGTTATTGGGTTAGAGTAAATCAAGCAAGCAAGCAACATTTACAAAGCATCTTCTCCATTCCAAGCATTGTTTGGGGCACAAAGCAAAAAAAAAAAAAGACAAAAGCAAAAATGGCTCTTTTCCTTAAGGAGATTAATGTCTAACCAGGACAACCTCACATGGAAAGTGATTCTTAAGCTGAAGTGTGAAGAAAACTAGGAATTGTGAAAGAAAAGCAGTGAGTAGGTAATGAATGGAAGGATCCCTAAAGATCATCTCATCCAACTAATTTATCTTGCAGAAGAGGAAATTAAGGTCAAGAGAAAGGAAGTGATTTTCCCAAGGCCACTCATATTAAAAAAGGTAATTCTAAGATGAAAGGGAATGATGGATGTAAAAAAAAATATGTATGGTAATATACCTTATTGCTATAATAAGATACTCTCTCCTCAGGAATGCATTAGTACCCTGGAGGACAGGATGTTGCTTAAGTGCCAAGGCAGGTGTTGGGGGCGAAAGATGAAAAAGAGATATTAAATTTAGAAACCTCCCCACTGTTTAGTATTTGGTACTTCTTTGTCTTTGGAATTCTAGCCAAACAGGTGCACATTAGCATCTCCTAATAGTTATAAATGGGAGGAGAGGACATGAGAAGAGGATGGGCAGAGAGGGGAATTTGGAAAAGGGCTAAACATATCTTTTGAATTAAAATAAATTTTAAACAGTAATAGATTAAGACACCCTGGTATTCAAAGGTTCCAAGACTTTGAAATCTCTAATAGCCTCTCTAATCTCAGTGTTGTCCTCCAATGAATTTGGAGAACTACCTTGTTGTTAGAAAATCACTAGAGGGGCTGATTTCAAGTCAGTACCAAGTCCTTTCTCCATTTCCCTTCAAATTATTATTTACATAAGTGTAAAGTAGCCACCCTTTCTGATTGTCACAATTTTGTTGATGAAAGTGAATAGGTAAAGGCAATTGTGTGAGAAACAACGAAACAGCAAACTATCAGGGAAAAGAGTCTAAGAGGGAAGAAAACTAATGTGTCCTGTTTCTCAGCATGTAGTTTACATATGTTTGACATGTATTTGAAGACTGACTACTGGAAAACTCTCATGTCTAGAACTGTTTGTTGACTATGGAACGCCATTTATTGTCTAGTTTTGGCTTTGCTGGCAGAAATGTAGATCTTGGTTTCTCATGGTAAGAAAGAGGGGAAATCATTTCATAAGAGACTGCTTTGGAATAGTGTTGATCAAGACTAGATATCCAAGTGTGTCTAAAAAAAGTGCTAAAATATGGGTCCAAGAAACCATCTCAGTGAGGCCAAAGAATTAACACAGAGCCTCCACTTTCATCTGTTGCCTAAAGGAACTGATCAGAAGAAAAGTTTTTCTGGTTGGAAGAGTCGATTGGATGAAAATGATGCTGCTTAGTGTTGCTGATTAGAGAAAATAACTTTGTATCTGAGAAGCATTGACTATGTGTATGTGTGTGTGTGTGTGTGTGTGTGTGTGTGTGTGTGTGAAAGGTTCTATGTTTGCATTTTTAGTTTTTTTCCTGAACTTCCTTGTACTATCTGAAAAGTGGAAATCATTTAGAGACTAAACAAGGAACAGTCCTGAAAGAGCTGGACAGATCCCAGGATGAAGGAAATTGCTTTTGCTAAAAGAGCATAGCACTTTATCAGAGACCAGCCAAGGGAGCAGACCTGGAAGAACTCTGCAGTTTCCTAATTCTTAGGGTTTTTGTTTTGTTGAAAGTGCTTAATACTGTTTCAGAAGCCATGATGAGTGGTGGTCTAGGTGTAGTAGCCAGCAAGGAAGTGGTCTCACTTATCTAACTGCTGTCACTTGGTTATCTGAAGGAATGGGCTATCCTATTTTATGTTGCACAAATATCCATGAAATTCAGAGATCTAGTTGTTCCCAGGTATCCAGTGACTACAGGTATCCAGGATGTGCGGCATTGTTCCCTCATCACGTCTGCAATTACTTTTCCGCAGTGACACCTGTGAAAGTGTGCCTTCCTTTATTTTTTAATAGAAAGTGCCTAAAAAAAATTAGAACTGAAAGTTGTCTTAGAGATCCTGTAGTTAACCCTCCCCCCATTTTACATATGAATAAACTGAGGACTAGAGGGAGGAGTGACTTGTTCAAGTCAGTAGTAAGTGGTAGAATTGGGATTATATCCCTAGTCTCTCCACTGAGTGCTAGTTTTCTTTCCATCACTCTCCTTATATTACTATCTATGTCTTTTCTTCTCAACAAAGCTGTAGCTCCCACTTTCCTCTTTTTTTTCCTGGATCTTGACTTAATGCTTCTCTGTATCTCTGGAGGCAGCTAAGTGGCTCAATGGATAAAGCCCTGGGCCTGGAATCAGGAAGACCTGACTTCAAATCTGGCATCAGACACTCACTAGCTGTGTGACCCTGGGCAACTCACTTAACCTTTATTTACCTTAATCCACTGGAGAAGTAAATGGCAAACCACTCACTTATGGAGTCACAGAGTCAGACACAACTAAACAATTTCATCATCTCCAGGACAGAGCACAACAATGATGAAATGATAATCATAGCATACATTTCTATAGCCTTATGCAGTTTATAAAGCACATTCCTCACAATAACCTTGTTGGATAAGGAGTGCAATTATTATTGTACCCATTTTACCAATGAAGAACCTGGCACCAAGATATGGGGGTAAATGTTTAACAACTGGCCTCTCTGAAAATGCATATAGACTTCAAGTTTAATCTCTATTGTTAATATTTTTTCCATTACTTTTTGAAGTCTAGGCAATCAAAAAATAATAAATCAATCCCTGATTTATAGCATTTGTCAATTCCTGAGTTATAAATACACACAACTGAAAGTTTAACAATTGCCTGCCATAAACCAGTACAAACTGGCCCCCAAACACCCCTGTGGGACACTCAAACATACCAAGGGTCTTATTCACAGTCACATGTCTAATTAGGTAGAAGGATCAAGACTCAATACGAGGTCTCCTCACTTCAAATCCAGTGTGATTTCATCATGATGATGATGATGATGATGATGATGATGATGATGGTGATGGTGATGATGATGATGACGACAATGGAAGAAAAGGCTGAAGAGAAAAACTGAAAACTTTTTGACTTAATTTCATAGTACTCTATGTATTCACTGATTTTCATCAATTTAACAAAAGGTTATCCAATCAAGTTGTCATCTTGGAATTCCTTAATAAGTTAACCCGTCACTATTTCAAGTTTCTTTCCAGAAGCATTCATATTTTATTTAGGAAGCATGTGTCTCTACTTATGTTTTCCTTGGATATAACTAATTTAAAAGAAAAAAAAGAAAGGCAATGATAGGAAAAGAAGATGAGTACTTTCAGTGAAATTGTGTAAAAGGAATATCCTTTGTCAGACCATGAGACCTGATTTGAGGGCTGAAAAATTGGTCCATTATAAGAAATTCTCTGACTCCCCAATTCTCTCCGATTCCCACCCTCATCTCCTCAACATATACACATACATACGCACAGAGAGACAAACACATACATACTTATAGACACAGAGAAACACACATACATACACATACATGCACATACATACAGATACATACACACACACACACACACATACACACACATGCATGCACAAACCACTTGGGTCTTCTTTGACCCAAGGACTACAAAATCATGAATTCAAGGACAATTTTTGACTTTGCATTGCCACAGCTCATATCTCAAGTTGGCCTGTGTTCCTTCTTTCAAGGGGTTGTATCCACATTGGTGGTTCTGCACTGGTCTCTCTCCCCATGGCAATTGAGGTCCCAAGATCTCTGTTCATCTTGGGGTGGAATCCTGGATCTCACAGTGCTTTTTTCCCAGAGTCTCTCTTTATACTTCAACTAAATTAGTCTTCTAAAGTTGGTTAAAGTAAAGTTGGTTATCATGCTATCTTTGTTGGCTATATTTTGTGAAGTTTGTTCCAGACAACACAAATTGTTAGTTAAAATCTCTGGCTTTGGAAAAAATCCCTGGTCACCTCCAAGCTGGGATGAAGCATTGGGGAAAAAAATGGTGTATTAATTATTTGGGTGATAATAAGTCCTCTTATTACCACAACAGTATCAACTTAGATTTATATATGGCTTTGAAGTTACATAGCAACTTTGTATATATTATCATATTAGGTCATGTTAAATACAGCGATGTTTGAATGTGAGCCCTTTATGGATGTGCGTTATTATAATGTCTGTAATTGTCTGAGCAAAGTCACTGCTTGTGAATGAAATATACTCTCTGCTGAAGCCAGTCTACCAGTTGCCAGATCTAGGGGTAATGAGCTATCTCTACACATTCAGAAGACACTATTCACCTGTTGGCACTAGGACACACGCTTGGAATTTTTGTTTTACTAGATAGCTAGTAAAAATACAAGCAATAATAGCTACCTTTTCAAATGAGATTATACTTGTAGAGTACCTAGTACAGTGGCTGACTGGTACATATAGGCACTATTATCAGTGTTAGCTGCTATTAATATCATTATCATTATATAATGCTTTAGGATTTGGAAAACACTTTATAAACTCTGTTTTGCTTTTTTTCCCTTATGACAACCTAGGGAGGTGGGTGCCATTATTACCTTCATTTTACAAATGAGGAAATTGAGGCAGACATTGGTGAAGTGACTTGTCCAGGGTCAAGCAGCTATTCTACTGATTCCAGGTCTAGCACTCCACTTTGCCACCCAGCTGGCTTTTTCTTCTTCAAAAACAAAGATGGTTTTGTGGCATAATAGAAAGAACATTAGACTAAGAAATCAGGAGACCTGGGTTCTAATCCCAGCTGCCATCAACTACCTATGCAGTCCTTTAAATGTCCTTTTCCCTCTCATGGTCTCAATCCTCTTCTTTTAAAATTAGTTCTTTTAAGTATCAACTAAAATCTTGCCTCCTATAGAAAAGCCTTCCCTTCTCCCTCTGTTAATAATGTAATAATAAATAATAGTTTTCTTGATGTTTATTTTTTTGGGGGGGGTTGGTCTATGCTTTCTTTCACAACATGAGTAATATGGACATGTTTTGCATGATTACACATGTATAACCTATATCGAATTGTTTGCCTTCTCAATGAGGAAGGTTCAAGAGAGAGAATTTAGAACTCAGAGTTTTTAAAATCAATGTTAAAATTGTTTTTATATGTAATTGGGTAAAAATAAATACTAAATACATTTAAAAAAGAATAAATAATGTTCACAATAGTTATAGCCAATTCCTTCATATTCTTTCCTAAGTGATAATCCTGTATATAGCTTGCTTTATATATTTGTTTGCATGTTGCCTCCCTCATTAGATTATAAACTCCTTGAGAACACCTGTCTTTGACCTCCTTTGGCAATCCCCATTATCCAGGGGTACATTTTCTTTTTTTGCACACAGGGCAATTGCCTTCATAATGAAGCTTCTATTTCTACCCAGAGTTTCTCCAATAATACTTGCTTCCATATTGATCTTCGAACAAGACAATCCATCTCCCAACTATAGGCATTGTCACTGCCTGTACCTCAAGTCTATGTATAAAACCCAAGCCTAGTATGCTCTCCCTTCTCATCTTGGCTTCTGGACTTCCCTGGCTTCTTTCAAGTGTCTGCTCAAATTCCACCTTCTTTGAGGCCTTTTCCAGGCCTTCCCTCTGAGATGCAATTCATCCTGCATGTATGTTATATGTACATAATGGTTTGCATGCTGTCTTCTCTACTAGAATGTCGCTCTTTCAGAACGAAAACTCTTTTTCCTTTCTTTATATTGCCAGTATTTAACACGGTGCCTGGCACATAATATGCTCTTCATAAACACTTGTTGACTTGACCTCTCTTCTCTTTCCGTATACCTTCCATTTTTGTTCCTAGTTACGTCTGGTAGGGGTAGGAGAGCAGAGACAGAAGGAGAGAGGAGCCTGCTGATCACAAAGTTACGATTGGTGCTTCCAGGTGACAATTAAGAGTGGGTGGATTCCTATTCACGGAGTCATTAAATAAAGAATTGGATATAAAATGTTAGAAAATGAGTAATAATACTAGTAATACATGCTAATATAGTGCTTTGCAGGTTACAAAATGAGAATGTTATCTATGGAAGGGATAGTCCCTCAAATTACAGGTGAGGAAATCGAGCCTCTGAGATAGAAAGGGATCTGGAGGTCATATGATCTCTAGGCCATGAACATATATGCTGTTTAATTAAATTAATAGAACAGACTAGAAAATCTGGTAAAGACTGCATCCCTATCCCTCACTGATCAACACACACACACACACACACACACACACACACACACACACACACAATTTTTCATAAAATGGAACAGGTAAGAACAAGGTATGGTGGTTCAATGAAATCCATTTCCAGCAGTTATTTGAACCAATCATATCATGAACCAACCATTTTAGTACTGTGAAGGAACTTGAATGTCCTCTGATCTAACAGATATGGAAACTATAATCCAGAGACAGGAAATGCCAGCCTGGAGGTAAAGGAAAGAGAGTTGAGGCCACAGGTGTGGGGGACCTTCAGCCTTACCGCAGGTTCCCCACCCCTGGTTTAAGGGAAACCTACAGCCTGATGAGGGTCTGGTTAAATGAGAAATGAGAAATTCTTGTCATTTCAATCCACCCCACCCCACAGTTTTTCATGTAAATCAGCTCATTTGAGCATGAAATTCCAGTTTCAGCAAATGTCTTTGTGAGGAAAGGGCTTTTTTTTTTTTGAAAGGAACACCTGTTCCCTAATCTTCCCAGCTGACACCACAATCTGGGCATATTCTGATTTTATTTGCTAATGCATTAGGCTTCTCAGGGATTTGGGCTTGAAGCTCCAGGGCTCCTGGATTTTGTTCTAAGCTTGGCTCCCCTTCAGCTGTTGGATGGTGTGTAAGGCACAGGCATAGCAGCTCTAAGTGTGGATCACTGGTTGTTCCCTAAATGGAAATAACACAGAAATAGAATTAAATCCTAGAAATAACCAGGCATGCTAAGCTTAAATACCCATAAACAGTCCCTTCTCTGACTCCCATAATGAAGATGAGGCTGGGGCCACTAGCTTTCCATGAGAGAAGTAAGCATCACTAAACTAAGAGAGTTCCAAATAAACCTTGTGGATGCAGAATCATTATTGCTTTGCTTCACCTCAATTCAGTCATTGACTATTGTCTAACCTCAGTTATTTTATCTATGGAAATGGACGGAGTCAAGAGTCGATTAAATAAGGATTAAAGTTTCTTCCATTACCTCTATGATTTTATGAATATGTAATATCTCCAAATGTGATTTATAAAACCAAAACCTTTTAAAGCTTCATTTATACAGAAGGAAAGAAACTGAGGCTGAGAAATGTGAGCAATCTGTCGAAGATAAAGACATGTGACTTCAGCCAGTTAAATAAAATTAATCATAGCAGTCTGCATTTACATAGGGCTTTAAAAATTGCTCAAGTTAAAAAAGAAAATATACAATGGAGGTAATGGAAAGATCATTAGAGTTGAAAGCAGAAGACCAGGTGTTCCATTTTTCTCCAGGGCTTCCTCACCTGGCTTCCAGTTTCAGCTCTGTGGCTTTCAGACTTCTTGGCAGTAATTAAGTCACTAAAACTGTCTAAGCCTCAATTTCTTCATCTGAAAAATGAGAATAACAATCTTTTGCTTGATCTATTTCACCTTTCTTTTTTTTTCTGTTTGATTCATATAATGAGACTGTGTATAGGTATTATGATATTATGATACTCATTTTAAAGATGGCCTTTGGCAAGTCCAAAGATTTTAAATCAGAGGTGGGGAACCTGCAGCCTTGAGACCACATGTGGCCCTCTAGGTCCTTAAGTGTAGCTCTTTGATTGAATCCAAACTTCACAAAACAAATCCCCTTAATAAAAGGATTCGTTCAGTAAAACTTGGACTCAGTCAAAAGGTGGCACCCAAGGACCCAGTAGGCCACATGTGGCCTCAAGGCTGCAGGTTGCCCACCCCTGCTTTGAATAATGGCCCGTTAAAGTTAAGAGGGGTCTTATAGGTCATTGAGGCCTTGAGACCTAGAGACATTAATAGGCATTTTAATACCTGGGGCAAGTCAGTTGAACAGGGTTGAGGGAGGGATGACACTAAGAGGCCAATGTGCTTTGTTGAGTGTAATTATACCAGGAGAGAGGGCATCCCAGCACAAGTATTTCTCAGGCTTAGCAGGAAGACAAGGTAGGGGAGACCTGGTGCTGGGGGATGGTAGGACCTGAAAAAAGGTTGGGAACCTCAGAGGTAGACCTTATTTTGTGGAGATGGTATAGACCTAAAATTTGTGAGTTCAGTGGGCTAAAGGATTACTCAAGAGATAAAGTCCTCTCCATCTTCTTCATTCCTCTTCAACCAGATTCAGATTCTTAGACCTCACCTTTACTTCCTTCCATTTCCAACAATGTTGCCACATACATATCATGACACCCCACCCTTTCACCCCTCCAAAGTTCTAGTTTCCCTTTGTGTGTTTTTTCCCCCATTACAATATAAAATTGTTGAGGACAGGAACTGTCTTATTTGTATTGTATCAAAAGCACTTGGTCTGGAACCTGACACATAATAGGCATTTAACAAATACTTTATCATTCATCCAATCAATCCATTCATTCATTCTCTCACTGTATTCCATCTTCCTGGGAAAAGCCCTTGTTGGCCCACCTTAGTTTCAGCTCTTTTTAAATCACTGATATACCCTAAAGGAGGAGAAGAGGCTTAGAGAAAATATTTCAGAGATACATAACGCCTTGCACTTGACCATACTTTTACATCAGTCTCTCCTTTCCTGCAGATGCACTAGCTCCTGGGTAATGGCAGTACCAACTCAGACATTACAACTCCTCTGATCACTATTCACTAAAGGCAGACATCCAGCAGAGCATGGAGAGGCACCTGAGAGGGATGTGCCTGCTGGATCTGCCCCATTCAGCCAAAATCACAATCCCACCAGGTGTGCCTTCCCTTAGATCTATGCCAACAGTCAGACTCTATTATTACCCCTCAGTAAGTCAAGGCAGGTGATCTATGCATCATGAAGTTAGCAGTTATTTTCAATAGGTCAGCCAACTAGCATTTATTAAATGTTCAGAATATGTCAGGCACTGTGCTAAGCAGTAAGGATGCAAAAAAAGGTGGGGGGAATAATCAATTGCCCCTCAAAAAACTTATAGTCTAGCATGGGAGAAAATATGCAAAAAAAATCTATGTATATATATATATATACACATACTGTATACAAATATACAGTAACTGTAACTATATATGTGTGTGTATACACACACACACACACACACACACACATACACAGAACAAATTGGAGATAATCTCTGATAGAAAACATTAAGATTAAGGATGACTAGGAAAAACGTCTTGAAGAAGGTAGGACTTTAGCTGACACTGAAAAGATGCCAGGGAAACTAGGAGGTGGAGATGAGGAGGGGGAGTGCTTGAGGCATGGGAGACAGTCAATGAAAATGCTCTGGATAAGGAGATGGATAATATTATTCAAGGAATAGCATGGAGGCCTGTGTCACTGAATTGCAAAGAACATGGGACAAGAGGAATAAGGTGTAAGAAGACTGGCATGGTAGAAAAGGGTAAGTTTATGAAGGACTTTGAAAGCTTTTTTTTTTAAATTTTATATTTGATTCTGGGGTAATAGGGTGGCACTGAAGTTTATTGAATTGGGGTGTGTGTGTGTGTGTGTGTGTGTGTGTGTATGCGTGTGTGACATGATCAGATTTGTGTTCTAGTAAGATCAATTTGACAGTCAAGGGAAGGATGGATTAGAGTGAGGAGAGATTTGTGGTATGGAGACCAACCAGTAGGCTATTGCAACATTCCAGGCATGAGGTAATGAGGGCCTACATCTAGGTGGTGGCAGTATAGGAGTAGAGAAGGAGATACATATGAAAGATGTTGCAAAGGCAAAATCAATATGCCTTAACAACAGCTTAGTTAGGAGGTTGAGAGAGAGGAAGAGCTGAGGATGACACCTAAATTTGAGACTGGGTGCCTGGGAGGATGATGGTACCCTCAACAGTAACAGGAAAGTTAAAAAGAGTAGAAGGTTTTAGGGAAATGATAATGAGTTCAGATCTGGACATGGTGAGTTTAAGATGTCTAGGGTGCATCCAGTTGGAAGTAGAAAGACCTTATTAGGACTCCATTAGGCCAACTAGAGGCAGCAGATAAAAAGCAGAAAGAGTCCAGACTTCTGGACTAGAACTCCTAAATTGCCCTTATACTGTGCAAAAACTGATTGTATTTGAAGGAAGTAGAGCAAGAAATAAAGCTAAGACCTCTATACGGCAAAGCAGTGTAGCTCTAAGCTGTCTGATTACCTGGGTTGCTTTCCACTGTGTATCTGTTTGTCTTCCCCTGTATTATGTGTATCTCAAGAAAATCTTTGGACTTCATTGCAAGCTGCTTGAGATCTTAGAAAAAGAAAATACCAAAAGACTAGATATGTTGCTATCTCTGCCACAGGTTCCATGGCACATATTATACTTAACAACAACTTTTGGAACTTTTCTTTTTGTCTGTCTGCCATATTCCATACGACCCTGGTTGTTGTTGTTCAGTTCTCTTCAGTCATGTTCAGTTTTCTTCATGACCTCATTTGGGGTTTTCTGGACAAAGATAATGGAGTGGTTTGCCATTTCCTTCTCCAGCTCATTTTACAGATGAAGAAATTAAGGCAAACAGGGTTAAGTGACTTGCCTAGAATCACACAGCTAGTAAGTAACTGAGGCCAGATTTGAACTCAGGAAGTTGGGTCTTCCTGACTCCAGGCCCAGTACTCTATCCACTGTGCCACCTAGTTGCCCTATTAACTGTACACTTCCATGTTGAATCAATGGAAAATCATAACCAGTATCTCAAGAAAACACCAGTGTCCCTTTCTTCAAGCTCCAAAATTTAACTTCTTGAAATGTAGACGTGGGCAGAAGTATCAATGAAATTGATGCACAACCCCTCATCTTGCTCCCTGAATCTTCAGAAAGCTCCCTTGGATGAGTCTCTGGAAAACTCTTTAGTTAACAGTGTATTTAACAATCCCTATGCTTTCTCCCACTCTCACTTCTTCATGTTGTCTTCTTCCACCGCACTGTGGTTCTTAACTGGTTTCTCTTGAGATTAGTGGCAACAATTTGTGAGATAATAGGGTAGGATTTGGAGTCATTGCCCATTAAAAAGAGAATGATTTAATGACTTATGTGGGATGAAAATATAGGATCTTGATCTTATTAGCACAATTAGATTTCACTTAGACACTTGTCCCAATTATATTAATTTGAATATTTTAAAATATATAACTTTGTATGTATAGTTACTCAGTCCATAGCTCAGGAGAGAGCCTTTAGGCATTCTTAAGGTCACGCAAATTTCTCATCTAGTAGCTGACCCTCTGGTGAGGGATTTTTCCACAATCAGCTAGGCTAGTCATTTATTTACAACATGCAACATGACCCTGTACCTGTATTCTAAGCCAGAGATTTTTAATCTGTAGTCCACAGACACCCTAGGTTGCAGATAAATTTCAGGGAACCTATAACCTTGGATGGGAAAAATACATATTTATCTTCACCAACCTCTAACTGAAATTTGACATTTAATTCAATTGTGAATTAAAACAAAACAAAACATTATTCAGAGAAGGGCCTCATAAGCTTAACCAGACTACCAAAGAGTGCATGACTCGGAAAAGGTTAAGTTTTCTTCCTAAGTTTTTCTTAGGGGTATGTCCTAAGTTTTCTCAGCTTGGTAACACCTGCAAAAGTTTGTATTTCATTGATACTGAAGCCATGGTCACCTCCACACTAGAGTGAATCATTGAAATAAGTCCTTAGTACATGACCTAATAACAACTGTTTGCATTTATATTGCACTCAGTAGTTTGTTTATTTTTTGTTATTAATAACCATAACACATACTTAAATCTGTCAGGGATCCCTGATTTCTTCAATTTGGACACTCCTCCACCAATTCCTCCCTATGAAAGACAATGTAGTTTGTAGAAAGAGCACTGATTCTGGAGTCAAACAACGTGGATTAAAATCTAATTTTTGCCACTTATTACCTATGTGACATTCATAAAACCATACAGCTTCCCTGGGTCTCAGCTTCCTCTTCTGTAAAAGAAATGGTTGGACTCAGGGATTGCCTCTGAGGTTCCTTCCACTAACATTAGATCTTTGATCTTATGATCTTGGGTACCTCTATAAATTAATAGACAGTCCCTAAGAGTTTCTACATTCAGATAACCCATCACCCTCTGTCCAGCCTAGTGATGAGCTTCTCTAAACCTAGCTAGGCTGGTTCTAGAGACAGAGCATGGTGTTGTTAGATTCCTGGACTGAGACTCAGGAAGACATGAATTCAAATCCTGACATAACACCTACTAGCTGTCTGGCCCTGGGCAAGTCACTTCAACACTCTTAACCACAGTTTCCTCAGCTGCAAGATGAAGTGCTTGGATTCAGTGGCCTCTAAGGCCCCTTCTGCTCTAAATCTGTGATTCTATAACATCTGATTAATAAGCACAGTCTGTTATTGAGACCATACTAACACCTTGCTAGATTAGTACAACCTGCTAGAACTTGGCTCCACTGACGTTTGAGAAACCAGCACATCTCCATGCCATAATATGGAACCAAAGGAAGAATTCAATTATACTACTACTAGGTCACATTTAGATAGTACTTTTTGGACGTACAAATTGCTATCCTGACATACAAACTGTTATCTTTTTAAGCAACCCTATGGATTGGGTCACACAATGATTATCTTTATTTTAGAGATGAGGAAATGAAGGATAAAAAAGATTCTTGCCCAAGGTCATAGAGCTAGTAGGGGTCAGCATCAGGACTAGAAAACCTTTTTTTTTCCAACTCCTGACCCTTTCTCTACTGTGCCCTACTGCCCAATTTCTAATGGAAACTTCTCTTTCCTTGTGAGGTCCAAAATGATCCCTTCTCAATGAGGCCCTTTAAGTGTGCTGTGGTTGCATGTTCCCTGTGTTTTTCCCATTAACGCTAATGGTGGAGCTAAGAGTTTGTACCAAGAGACACTCAGACCCCCTACAGCTTTGGAAATGAAGTCTCTGCATGCTGGAAAATGAAGCCAGGGAGGGATGATTCAATGGTTAAGCAGCACATTACAAGACGTTCCCTGCAGATTGAGCAGGACTTCATTGTGTTCACGAGGGAAGGCAGAACATTTCCACCTTTGGGGGAGAGGGAGGAGTGGGACACACCTTGGACCATAAAAGCCTTTCACATTACTACTTAAAAAATAAGCTAGTTACTAATGCATCCTTTATAAGGCTCAGAGGATGGACAAAGGTAAGGTGTGAAACGCAGAATTCTATATTAATGGTGGATCTGCTTCTGCAATCTCTCTCATCCCCTTATTCTTCCCTTTCCTCCCTATTGCTATTGCACAATCTTATTTCAGGACCTAATATCTTTTTACCCTAGACAAGGAGGTAACATAGTACAGTGGGAGGAACATTGGCTCTGAATTCAGAGGTCATTAGGTATGAATCCCACCTCTGGCAGTACCTATGTGATTTTGAGTACATCATTTAATGTCTCAAGACCCTGTTTCTGAATCTATAAGATGGTGGTGAGGGGAAGGAGATTCTACTACATGGGATGTGAGGTCCCTTCGAACTCTAGATCTGTGATTTTATGACCCTAATATTTGTTTACTAGTTTGTAATATCCATATTACAGGTTTCCATCCATCAAATCTCTTTTCAATATATCATCCATAACAAGCCAGATTAATCTTCCCAATGAACAGAATTTATCAGGTCATATTCTTGCTCAAAAACTGTCAATGATTCCTTATAACTAAGGGCACTTGCCAATCAGCTTCCACCGTAATTTTCAACTTTCTTTCTCTCTCTGTCTCTCTGTCTCTCTTTCTCTCTCTCTCTCTCTCTCTCTCTCTCTCTCTCTCTCTCTCTCTCTCTCTTTCTTTCTTTCTCCCTTTCTTCCTTCCCTCCTTCCTTTCTTTTTGGAAGCAATCAGGGTTAAGTGACTTGTTCAGGGTCACATAGCTAGTAAGTTATGAGACTAGATATGAACTCAGGTCCTCCTGACTACAGGGCCAATACTCTGTCTACTATGTCACCTAGCTTCCCCCAGCTTTATTTCTGAATGTTAGCTTGAGACATTCAACTCCCTGGTTAATGTGTAACAGTCACCATTACCCATGCCCTATTGAGAAACTTTCTGACTCTAAGTCTTCGCTTTAACAATTTACTATAGTTGGAATATCTTCCCCACTCATCTCTGCCTGGGGAAATCATAGGAACATAGAATTCATATCTAGAGAGGGCTTTAGAGTTTATATAGTCCAAACTCTTCATTTTGCTGATAGGGAAATTGAGGTCCAGAAAGTGCTTTGCCCAAAGTCACATTGGCACAATAAGTAAGAAAGCTAAGATTTGAACCCTAGTTATTTGATTCTTGTTCTACAAGTACTTCTATCATATCATGGTCCCTACCATCCTTCATGAAGCCTTCCCTGATTTCCCAATTTGGTAATTACTTTTCTTAGGAACTAATATATTTCTTAGGCACTAATAATATTCCACTTTATATCTCAGCTATTGACATACTGGTGTTGACAAAGGATGGGATCTATAATTTCAATAATATAGGAAACTTCCATATGAAGAAATTCCCTCTATATACACAGGTCTATGGTTGTTCTGTAACTTATAGTCTAAGAGAGAGAAATTAATTGACTTGTCCAATGTCACCTTGCAGTATGTGTCAGAAGAAGGACTTTATCACTTCCTGGCATCATAGGTATTATTTCAAAATGCCTCTCCAACCATGTTATCTCTCATAAATATCCTGCAAGCTCCATGAGTGTAAGCTTATCTAACTTTCTATCTCTTACAACACATTGCATATGATAGGTTCTTAATGGATATTGACTTAATGAATAACGTGATGTGGGCTTGAAATTGCTTCTTAGAGGGTATACAGAAGGCAGTGTAGTATAGTGGGAAAAATATGGTTTGAGATCCGGAAAAAACTAGATGTGCTTCACATATACTGATTACATTTGAATGATCTTGGGGAAGTTACTTCTCCTTCTCTGGATATCATTGCTTTCATCTATGAAAAAGAGGGAGACTTGGTGAGGAGGAATAGTGTTGGACTAGATGACACTCTAAGATAATAGTAGCCATAACCTGACAAAGCCTCCTTTTACAGGATTCATTTCAGAAGAAACTATGATTCTATAGGGGCAGTCCTTAGAACAGAAATCAGAGAATAAATGATTTTGGGGAAGGAGGAAATCATTCACGGTCAAACACAACTTGACATAGTCAAGTTTCACATGCACCTTGGACTTTACCTCTGAGAAGGAAGGCTTGCAGTAACCAGCTCCAAAGACAAGGCTTTCTAAGGACATACTGGACTGTTCCGAACCTGACTCTGGGCTGCCTTTACCCAGCCATGATCCTTTCCCTGGGCGTGTAAAGCTAAAATGAAAAACGTTAAAAAGAAAAATGCATTATAAACCAACATTCTACAAAAAATAACAACAAACTGTAAAGTTTACTAATCACTTGGCACAAGTATGTCCATAAGACAGCATGGAGTTGAAAGGATACTAACTCTAGGGTCAAAGGACTCAAGTTCTAAGTCAGCCTCATGCTTGCTACCTAAGGGACCGTAATAAGCAAGTCATGATTTGATCTCCCTAGGCCTCAGTTTCCTCATCTGTCAGATAAGAGTATTAGACTAAATGGAATTTGAGATCTCTTTCAACTCTAGAGCTATAATCCTATGATACTAAATACTGAAAAGATCATTCACCCAGTTTTAAATAATGGAACATGAAGGCTCACAGATGAAGTGACCTTCCCAGTGTCATACAGGGAGGAAGTATCTGATACTTCCATATAAGATATCTACAGAGTAGAGGGAAGTCAATCTGAGACGGGAAGGCATTTGCAACTAGAGGGTGTAGGGGAGAGACTCAGAGAAAGTTCAGTTGAATCCTGAAAGAAACCAGAAGAAACTAGGGGCTGGAGACTGTATAAACATTGTTATTCTCATTTAACAGATGAGGGAGCTGAGACTCATGAAGTCTAAGCTGGAATTCAAACCCAGTTCTTGTGACTCCAAGTCTAGGACTCTTTCAACTATACTTAATTCCTTAATAACATAATAAACATTCAATACATACCAGTCTTGTCTGAAGCTGGCTAATTAACTAATTAAATAAGCAGATTAGGCAAGTAGACATATAGATAGATAGATAGACAGACACATGAATAAAAAAGTGAATGAACAGATAAATTAAAATAATTTCTGTATGGCATGGGTTTAAGCTAAATGTTCCTACTTATTAGTCTGGAGTAAGAGGAGAGCTTTAAAGCGTTCTGGGGAGAACTGGGAGCCAAGTGTTCTTATTCCTAGTCCTTATTCCACCACGCCTTGCTGTGTCAGCCCGGGCAAAGTTCTTAATCTCCTTACTCATTATTTGTCATACAAGGGTGATAATACCTACACTACCTTATAGAGTTGTTGAAATCATCAAATGAAATGATAATATGAGCATGCTCTGAAAGCTATACGTTGGTGGACAAAGGGGAGATGTTATTATCAAATGATCATAACAGGTGTGAATTTTGTGATGCTTGGTGCCCAATGACGTGCTTTAATTTCCAACTCTCTGCTGAAGCCAGGTATTGAATGAACACTGCGAAGGTCATTTCATTTCACGACTCATTAAGATTTTTAAAAATATTGATTTTATTCTAGATTCCACTTTGCTTGGAAGACTCGTAAAATGTACTAAGAAAAAAATATTTCAATCTTTTAATACAATAATGCAGTGGAAAGAGTCCTGAAGTTTTGGGTGGGATAGGAAGATCAGAAGTTGTGGGTTCTAGTTTAGGCTCTGCCATAGCTCACCAACTAGCTGTATAATCATATGAAGGGCAGGTAAGTGGTGCAGTGGATAGAGTACCAGGCTTGGAGTCGGGAAAATTCATCTTCCTGAGTTAAAATCTAGCCTCAGACTAGCTGTGTGATCCTGGGCACGTCTCTTAACCCTGTTTGCCTCAGTTTCCTCATCTATAAAATGATCTGGAGAAGGAAATGGCAAAACACTCCAGTATGTTTGCCCAGAAAATACCAAATGTGGTCACAGAGTCAGACAAGACTGAAATGACTGAATGACAACAACAAAATCATATGAGAGTCATTCAGCCTCCCTGGGCCTCATTTTCTTCATCCAAATCAATAATTTGATTAACATGGTCTCTAGCATTGTTTCCCACATAAACATTATGTTCTCACATTCCATAACATTAATTCTCTTTCAGCTGCATAAGTATATATTCTAAGAGTTTATGTTCTAAGGTCTCTCATAGATCTAACATTCTATGTTCTCAGGTCCTTTCCAACTTGAACATTCCATGTTTTATACATGAACGTTTTCTGTTCCAACAAACATCCCAGTTTTCATTCTCTGATTTAGAAATAATGGGCTACCATGGATTTGATAAGTAATGATATTAAAATGTCCATTCATATAGCTTCCCAATTCATATAGCTTCAGAACACTGTGAGGTAAGTAGGACAGGTATTATTTTGCCCATTTTGCTTATGAGAAGATTGATGTTTAGTAGATGAGAGGATTTGCCTACTGCGTTGCAGCTGTGATGCACACTTGAAGAGCAGAGCTTTTTCCACTACTTTATAGAGAATATTTGTTCCCATTTCCTCATTGATAGAATGATGATGATAACTAATATTTATTTAAGATTTTAAGTTTTGCAAACTGTTTTACATAAATTGCTTTGTTTAATCAGTTTGGCTAAATTTCACAACTGCCTCACACTGATCATGTTTAATTGATGCCATTCTCAACTATGTGTGAGGATAGTACGTTTCCTATAGATACTCTTCAAGCCCTTTCTGTAACAAAAATATGTGCATTACTCAGAAAGGCCACATTTACTAACAGAAATCTTCCCTATGGAATCCAGACAACAGGAAAAAATTCTATCTGACTTCATTCACAAGAGGAAGGAAGAAGAGAAATGTTGGGGGGGGGAGAGAAATGGGGGAGAGAGAGAGAGAGAAGGAAGAGGAGGAAGAGGAGGAGGAGGAGGAGGAGGAGGGAGAGATGAGATGAAAGAGGAGAAAAAGGAAGGGGAGGGGAGGAGAGAGAAAGGGGAAAGAGAAGAGAATATGGGAGAAGGATAAAGGAGAGGAAAGGGGAGGAGAGCATCAGGGGGAGGGAAGGAGGAAAGAAAAGAAAGAGCTGTGATGGTAAAGCCTCTGGAAAGGTTGAAAGAGGTAAACTTAAAAACCCCTCATGACAATGGAAGGTTAAACCTCCAACCAATAGTTTCCAAATTTCAAAATTTTCATTAGAATATTATCAGAGTTCTCTCCCATTTTGTATTTGAATGCCACTTTTGTTTACCTAACTTTAGTGTTTTTTAGAGCCCTGGAATATGCTGCTGGGAAATGGAAAAGGATAAATTTGGCAAATGGCACAGAGACTTTTTCCCCCTCTGGAAAATGGCCAAAAGGATAGTAACATTTTGAGAAAAAAATAAAACAGGTATCATAACTACTCTATTATATATGATGGAATCATTAGGAAGAGGTTTTAGAACAAATAATATCCTGAAAGAGGCTTCTAAATACAGAATGTGAGACCATGGAATGCTTTGGAATATACACAGTCGGTTAGTCAGTCAATAAGCATTTATTAAGGACTTAATATCTGCCAGGCACGATCCTAAGGGCTAGGCATACAAAAAAGGGAAGGGTGGCAAGAAGTCCTTGCCTTCAAGCAGTTCTCATTCTAATGGGGGG
>NW_020945014.1:8383777-8471164 GCF_900497805.2 Vombatus ursinus | reverse complement strand
TATAAACATTGTTATTCTCATTTAACAGATGAGGGAGCTGAGACTCACGAAGTCTAAGCTGCCAGTGGTGACATAAATTGAAGGTATCACTCAGTTATATTGTCTGATTTTTGTGTATATGTCAATGGGCATGATAAAAAGGAACAAGAGACAAAGCAGAACATAAACCTGACATTTTCTGTAACGTGTGACCTGAACAGGATCTTTGTTATTGTTCAGTCATTTCAGTCATGTCTGATGCTTTATGACCTCTCTTTGGATTTTCAAAGATACGTGAGTGATTTGCCATTGCCTTCTCTGGCTCATTTTACAGATGAGGAAACTGAGCAAACAGAATGAAGTGACTTGCCCGGGGTCACACAGCTATTAAATGTCTGAGGAAATATGTGAAAACTTAGGCCTTCCTGACTCCAGGCCTGGGTTTTCTATCGGGACCTTAGAGACCAAGTAATTGAACATCCTTCCTCCTTCTACAGATGAGGAAACTGAGGCACAGAGAGATAAATATCCATATAATTTAATCATTTTAATAACAATAGCTAACATTTATAATGGACTTTAAGGTTTTCAAAAGTTTTACATATATTAACTCATTTGATCATCACCACAACCCTGTAAGGTAGGTGCTATTACTACCCCTGTTTTACAGATGAAGAAACTGAGGATTATACAGGCTGAGTGACTTGTTCAGGATCATACAACTAGTAAGTGGCCGAGGCAGGATTTGAAGTCAGATCCAGTATTTTATCTACTGTACCACCTAGTTGTTTCATTTTAGTTGAAGATACATTAGTTTGTTGATGCTATTTTATGACCATTGATAAGACATAAAAAATGCAATATTTAATACCAGTTATCACCCTGGTTTCAAGTTGTTGACACAGGCTGAGGATTTCAGGGAAGAAAGTCAATAGTAGGAGGCAGCTAAGCAGCACAGTGGATAGAGCACCAGCCCTGGAGTCAGGAGGACCTGAGTTCAAATCCGGCCTCTGACACATAACAGTCATTAGCTGTGTGACTCTGGGCAAGTCACTTAACCCCAATTGCCTCACCAAAAAAAACCAAGAACAAAAACAAAAACACAAAAGTCAACAGTAACATAGAAACATAGACCCTCAGAGGTCTGGAGAGTCCTCCAGGATCTTGATGTCCATTTCCTATCAGAAACACAAATCTTCTCATTCCCCAACAAGTGGTCATCCAATATTACTCAGTGACAAAGCTAATATAGCATGAGGGAGACTCTTCTCATCTCTGATTGTTTTAAGTGTGGACTAAGTGATTGAAATCAATGCATTTATCAACCAACAAGCATTTATTAAGATCTATGGTCAAACCTGTGCTGGATACTGTAGATATAAATCCAAAGGATGAAAGAATCTTCACCCTCAAGGACCTTACCCTCTAACAAAAGAGTCACACAAGTGAAGTCCTCTTTAGCTAAAGAAATATTACCTAATACATGACTTTGAGAAGATGAATCTGGCTTTAGTTTCCCTATTGATCAATTGGTGATGACACACAGAACCAAAGAATCTGAGGAAGAGACCCCAGAGGAAGCTAGGTGGTACTATGGGTAGAGTACTGCCCTTGCAGTAGGAAAGACACAAGTTCAAATCCTTCCTTAGACATGTGCTAGCTATGTGACCCCTTGGCATTTTATAAACTCTCACACTCAATTTACTTATCTTTAAAATGAGTGAATCACATACTTCCCAGGGTTGTTATAATGATCAAACAAGATAATGTATGCAAAAGTGCCTTGCATACCTTAAAGTGTTATATAAATGTTGTTTGGTATTAGTATTATCATGATACCTCACTAAGTACTAGAAGCAATAATGTCCTGTACAATTCTAACCTGGGCTGCCTGGGCATGCCCAGATCATCCAACATGGAGGCTTCTGCATTCCCTACCATGCAGGTGGCAGTAGCCTCCTCCGACGGGCTACCTAGGTTTTTAAAACTGGGGAGCTGCTTCCCCTTCTCTCTTTCAGTTGTTCTTGTCCACCACTCTTTCCGCTATATCCAGAGGGTGAAAATCCCAAAGCATAGATAGCATGACCTGAACCTATTAGAAGAGAAGGTCTTCCTTCCCCTTTTCTCCCTCTTTAACCCTGGTCCTGAAAAACGGGTCTGGGCGTATCTGTTTTGTTAAGGAATGTTAATTAAGGGGTCTCTTGAACTTGTCTTTTTGAGTTGCCATATTTTCCGGGAACGCTGGACCCAGAGCGTGCAGGAGGCCCTGAACGTGTCAAGGATGAATCCTACCTCTCCCCTCCTCAGCTGACATAATGTGCCGTTTGCATCCCAAACTGGACTCCCTGTGTGTCCTTGTGAGTCACAACGGGCACCGGTCAGTCTCACTAGACTGAGACACTGCTTGTGCAGGTGGGACCCTTGTAGATAAGCAGACCATCATATCTTCATGGTCTAGCACAGGGATGGGGAACCTGCGGCCTCAAGGCCACCTGTGGCCTCTAGTCCTCAAGTGCATCCCTTTGGCTGAATCCAAACTTCACAGAACAAGTCCCCATAATAAAAGGATTTGCTCTGTAAAACTCGGACTCAGTCAAAGGCAGCATCCAAGGACCTAGAAGACCACATGCAGCCTCCAGGCTGCAGGTTCCCCACCCCTGGTCTAGCAGTTCCCAAGGAAAAAGAATGAGGCTTTTGCCATCATCTTGCTCCTCCCTTTCAGGATGGATTTCCTCCTTTTCCCACCTTTACTGCACCTTTTCCCTTTCTGTGCCGCACCCCTTTAGGTGATTTGTGTTTATTCCTCCACCTTTTGTTGCACTGTCATAAATATGCAAACTTCTGTGTGGATTGTGAACTCTATGGGTTCCACATGCATGTTCATTTCTCTGATAATAAACCCAGTTTTCACATAAGTATCATGAAGTTGTGATTGCCTATTGACAGTTTCTATTCTGTGTTGTTCTCCATAGTTTCCGGTGCCAAAGGTGATTCCCATGAGACCCAGAAGGTTAAGTCATAAAAACTTTGAAGCCAGGATTGCAGGGGGTTTGGTATGACTAGTCAGCCTTGCATGGAATCCCTGAGAAGCCAGAGTGCTTGGGACATGAGCCTGATGGGGTTGAACTTGGAACCTAGACTGGGCTCTGTAGGAACTGAGCTAAGCTACGAACCTAATCCCCTACCTTTCCTAGAAAATGAGGTGGTATAAAATAGGAGAAGGATTATGCTTCCTATATGTTGGGAAAGTAAGTTTAAATATTTATGATTATCTTCTGAAGTAAATATTTCTTTGTAAACGTGAATCTGGCTATTAGTTGCTAAATGAAACTAAAGTGCTGGGGACTAACCCCTACAAGTGAGGAATGACATCAATGGGAGATGATGCATTGGCAGAGAGCCCAAACACCACAATCCCATCAAGGGCACAGGAGAACTCTGTGGGAGGTGTGAAATCACACCTACCTGACCTTCTAGGCAAAGATGACCATGGTAGTCAGTGTTACAGAACATTTTCAATGAGTGATTATCTAGTCTAATTAAAGATCTTCAGTGATAGGGAATTTATCACTTCGTGAGTTACCCTCTTCTAAGTTTAGAATGCCTTTGGTGAAAATGTTAACAAAGCAGTTAATGTAGTAGTTGTGAGTCTTAGGGAATGGCATAGACTTATGATTCCTTTGCCTTGGACCCTTCTTGCTCCCATTTCATGGACCAGAATTTCAATGTTGCATACCCATCGTTGCCTAGTTAATCTTCTTCCCCCATCCCCATGGAATGTGGATGGAACAGGACAAAATATCACACCATCATGTTTCTGAGCTATATTTACCTGATCAATGGTTGCTGCAGGGCCACTAGTGAGGCATGGATTGTCACGGAGATCACAGACAGGTGGAAATAGTCAAACATTACAGGGATATGGTGGTGCAGGCCTCTTCGAGGCTGGAAGTGGAGGCCCAGTGTGCGGCTGCTGATGGTTGGCATCCCCGCCAAATCCCTTGCCCTAGGAGGCAAGGGCAACCATTTTAGCATCAAGAGATTTAGACATGACTTAAAATAACATGAAGCTTAGTTGGATGAGAACAGATTGTGTATTGCCTTGATTCTTGGCCTTGGTTCACAGGATTACAGAATGGTCAAATTGGAAGAAACTTCAACCATGGAACATTAGAACACAGAAGATTAAAACTGAAATGAGTTATAGAACAGAAAATGTCAAATTACAGGGTGTTCAAGTTGAAATGGAATGTAGAATGGATACTATTAAAACAGAAAATGAGTACAGCACAGAATTTTAAAGCTAAAAAAGGACCTTAGAGACCATCTCCTGCAACTACCTCATTTTACAAAAGAAGAAAATGAGGCCCAAAGGGGATTATTGACCTATGGAAAGTCTTATAGAAAGTATCAGAGTCAGAAATAGAAGTTAGAACTCTTGAATGTTAACAGTATAAAGGGCACTGGCTTCAGTGTCAGAATGTGTGGGTTTCAGTACTAGCTCAGACATTTTCTAGTTGAGGTACAAATGGGAAAGTCACTATTGATACTCCATATGTCAAATGAGAAAACAACAACAACAACAACAAATAGGATGATACAATCAATGATTTAGAGCTGGATGGAGCCTTGGAGGCTGTCTAGTATAACCCTTTCATTTGAGATGAGGAAGCAAAGTCTACAGAGATGTAGTGTTCTGTCCAAGTCTCATAGAATCTGAATCTGAGTCCTCATACTCCAAATCCATCATATAATCAACTGTACCATGGTCTGTATACAGTATAAATATTATTTTAACCATTAATTGATTATTGTGAGGAAAGTGTTATAAAAAACTTTAAAATGCTACATAAAATGAAACTATCATAATTATCACCAATTCCCAGTCCAGTGAATGTCCTTTCCACTATGACACGTTGGCTCTCCCAGGATGAATTGTCTTCTTCTTTTTACATTTTTCTGTCCAATCTATAAAATGTACATACTATAAAATTAAAATACCCATCAGTACTTCCCATTGGTTCTGCTAAATTCAATTTGGATTATGCAAATTAGATAAATCTAGTTAATTAAATGTATACGTGAAGTCACCTAGTATGTTTCATTTGAATGGTTCAGTGAAGAGAAAGAATGGTACAGGACACTGCCTCAGGACTCAAAAGATGTGTGTTCAAATCCCACCACTGATGCTTATTAACTATATGACTTTGGAGAATTCAGTTAACACCTCTGAGTCTCAGTTTCTTCATCCATAAAATGAGACGGTTGGACTAGATGCCCCTGAAATCCTTTCTAGATTCATGATCTGGTAGCTCCCCATCATCAAGCTGAAAAAATTCAACTAAATTCATTAAATTTATATCTTGTGCGTACAATATGTAAGACCCATTACTCAAAACTAGAGATTCAGAACAAAGATTAAAATATCCATTTTCCTGCCCTCAAGGAGCTTCCAATTGAGGGAAATTAATATTGTACTATTATATTAAAAACCAATAATTAACTTGTGATCCATTCTTTTTCCTATTTTTGTCAAGACCCCATTTCTGAAAAGGCCAGTTTCTGAAAAGCCTGACCCATGAAAAGAGCAATCAGATTCTGAAGAGCAAAACACAATAATATAATCACTCCTAGTCCCCCAAAACATCTGCTTCTTAATTAGTTTGGGCTGGGCAACACCCAAATGGGACTCTGGCTTTTGTCTACTCCGTAAACAGCCAAACTAGCTGGTCAAGAGCCATACAGAGAGATTCATGTGTCCTAGGTCCCTTCATTAGAGCTTGGGGCAGTCTGACTCATGAAGAAGTCGGAGAAATTATGATCCAAAAAGGTTTTGTTTGCCTAGATTCCTGTAGGCTACTAAAACTCATTACTAGGTCTCCTTCCTCAGCTGACCTCCTCACCTTGATAACGAAGTAATGAGGGGCTGAGAATTCTTAGTCCACTTCCTCATTAAATGTCCACCAATTAAAATTGCCTTTTTCTTGGGGTGAGGGTGCAATAATGTGCTATCAGGAAGATAGGTTGGCATTAAAGATGATGCAAGACCTTTTGTCTTTAATTACCAAGAGAAACCACTGACTATCAATTTATTGATTATTGATACACCTTAATTAATAAATTGATTTTAATACCCAGAAATTTTATTAGCGATGCAATATAATAAAGAAAAAATAATGCATACATCCATAAGTGTGATGCAGAGGAGGAAGTAATGACATAAAGGAGACTAGTTTAGGAAAAAGTCGTGGCAGGAAAGACCACTTTCACTTGGGAGGGATTTACAGTGGAGGCTGAGCCTTGTATCAAGGGAAATCATTTTACAAGTCAGAGATTAAGAAAGAGTATGTTTAGGAAATACTAGGGACCAACCTGAAAAGACGTGGAGGACTGAGAGAGTTCAGGATGAAATCAGGGGAAACTTACTTTTCTCGCCTATCTGATATTTGAGTGTCTGAAGAGCAGTAAAAGGAAGAGAGAAGCCACACTGAATAGCACCTTAAATGCCTAAATAAAGAGTTTATATTTTCCATTTTTTTGTATTGCATTGTATTATACGGTATTGTGTTGTGTTGTATTATGTTATACTGCATGGTGTGGTGGTGTATTTATACAATAGGGGATTATTGAAGGTTTTTGAGTGGTGGAATAATGTAGTCATACCTTTTAGCAGTATATGTATGTATGTATGTATGTTTGTGCATGTGTGTGTATGTGGAGAGAGAGAGAGAAGTAAGTGTAATAAAAATCAGTTATCTAAGAATATTACCTTATATTTATATGCTTTTATTTTATATATACTATAAGTAACTACATGGGCAGCTAAGTTGCTAAATGGATAGAGTGCCAGGCCTAGAGTCATGAAGACTCCTCTTTCTGAGTTCAAATCTGGCCTCAGACACTTACTGGTTGGGTGACCCTGTTTGTCTCAGTTTTCTCATCTGTAAAATAAGCTGGAGAAGGAAATGGAAAACCTTTCCAGTATCCTTGCCAAGAAAATCTCAAATGGGGTCACAAAGAGTCAGATACGACTGAAAAACAGTGAATGATGAACAATGTTGTATTTATTCTCTATATACATATAAATACATTCACATCTATATCTATCTATATACATATGTACATAAATACCTATATACATACATACATACATACATACATATATTATCTCCCCAGATAGAATTTAAGCTCCTAGTATTTAGGAGAATGATTATTTCATTCTTTGTGTCTATACTCCTACTATAAAGGTCTGAGCTTGGGTGGTATCACTGAGAGTGAAAAGGGAAAGGCAGGTTTGAACAATATCAACAGGATTGATCAACTTAGTAATTGACTAGAATGAGAAGTGGGTAATTAGAGACAGATAAAATGGGAGTATCAAGAAAAATAGGAAATTTAGAAAGAAGGGTGAGTTTAGAGTATAATTGATGAGTTCAATTTTGTGTATGTTGTGTATAAGGTGCTGGCACATTATCCATCTGGATATATACTTCAGGCAATTGTAACCACTATACTGAAACAAAGGGGAAATATTAGATATATAGATTTATCAGTAATTTGCATAAGGATGAGATTTGAAGGTATGGGACTGGATAATATCATTTAAAAAAATAGAGGGAGACTAGAAGAGGATTGAGGACAGAAATTTGTGGTCCATCAACAGTTAAGACATGGGAGGAATAAGAAAATAAGCCAAAGAGACTCAGAAGAAGCAGTCATACAGGTAGGATAAAAATCAAGACAAGGAAGGAGAGAGCATCCAGGATGAAATCATTCTGAATATTGTCAAAAACTGAAAAGCATTCAAAAAAGATGAGGACTGAGAAAGGTCACTGGAGCATTCACACCTTTGGAAAAATTAATTTAGTGCATAGTGGGGTCAGAAGTCAAACTGAAAGATATTAAAACATGATCAAGAGGTGAGAAAATGGAGGCTACAAGTATAATGGACTTTTGATGAGGGTTTTTCTGTGAAAAGGAGAAATGCTTGTAGGCTAATAGATTAAGGAGATATCTAGGGCAAGGGAGGATTTTGAGGGTGGAGAGAGGGACACCTGTATATGTTTGTAGAATCATCAAGGAAAGAGTCAGTAGATAAGAAGAACATGAAGATGAAACATAAGGATAAAGTTCTTAGAGATGGAGACAGAGACAGAAAGGGTAAACTAGAGGAACAAAGAAGGATGGAATCAAAGGGAAAAAAGAATGAAGGAGGGGAAGGGGATGAGGCAGGGGGGGAGGAAGGAAGAGAGTCAAAAAGGAGAGGAGGAGAAAAGGGAAACAACCATATCTAAAGGAAGACTACCAGGATTGTGAGAAAACTGCAGCCCATGCCACACAAGGATCAATTAAGAGAAAGTGTGGAACACTTAAACTAAACAAGAGAAGATTTGGGGCACATATTTTCTCTTTCCATATTTCTAAAAGGAATTTATCAGGAAGGAGAAAAATAAAACTTAGCTTGTGTAGCTCCAAAGGATAGAACTGGAACCAAGTACACCCAAGTTAGAGGGGGGCAGATTTTAGCTCAATATAAGGGAGAATTTCCTAACAACTAGAATTGCCCCCAAGTGGAATGGCTGATGCTGGGACCTAGTGAGCTGCTCATTCCTGGAGGCTTTAAAACTAGAATGAATGATGTCCCAATCCACTGTAGCTGCTCTTTTGGAACTCAGAGATTTCCACAGATGAGACCATCTAGGCCAATGATGTTAAAAGCAGTACATCTTTAATGTGTTTACTTTATATCACACAAGGAAAAGCCCTTTAACTTGAGTTATGCAGGAGGAGAGAGGATGAGGATACATTGAGACTCTAGTCATCAGTACAGCAAGGATACAACTGCATGTCTAAAAAGGTAGAGTGCATACACGATGCACACATAAGCAGTTTAAGGGCCTTTGATATGATTACCTTCAAGCTATGGTAGAAGGAAAAAGGTTATCAAAGATCACTTTACAAGTTCCTGAACGAGTAGCCCATATATTCAAGGCTCTCATCATTCCTTACAGATTGGTGTTGGCATGCCTGTGGTGTCCTACATATATAATGGGGTTACTCTAAAAGGAAATGGATAGCCAGGGGGTGGGGTCTCCAACTTCTGTTATCAGGCCAGGAGACATTAGCTTGAAAGTTGACATTTTCAGTGAGGATGATTCCATTTAGAAGAGGTATCAGAAAAGAGGTGGAGCAGAGGCACTAGGCAAGATGAGTAGATATGTATAGAGCAGAGACAGCCTTTTTCAAAAAAAGGCTAGGTCTCTCTCAAAAGAGATTCTTTGGGTAATCCAAGGTTACCAGTTGTTATCTAGAGGCATGACCTCTGAGGTTCCCTTCAGCTCTAAATAAAAGTCAGTGTTTTTCCTTTGCAATGGCACTAAAACTTTAATAATCCTAGAGCATTATTTTTTTTCTTCTGGACATAATCTTTTTTATATCCAGGATATGCTAGAGACTCATTATTCTTGAATGCAGTGCAATTTAATTTGCAGAGATGAGGAATTCCCTGTCCTTATAATCCTTCCTGGCCTCTGCTTTCTCTTCCTCTTGTTTAATCATATATTCATTGACCACCTCCCACTCTCATTTTTATTAAACATTCTGTCCTTAAGGAGAGGAAGCCAGTTATAAAAAGGTAACCCAATGGGATCTATATGTTTCAGATGAGTATTTGTCTTCTAGAAAGTGTTCCTGATTCAGTGCTTAGGGATTCTAAGTGTTTTTCTTTTCCCCTTCTATATTTCTATTTATTTGAAGTGATTAGATTCTTCCCTGACGATCAAAGGGACAGACCCTCTCAATTTGTTCACTTGGCCCTCAGTCTGACTGAAGTCACACACTTGCCCTCAGCCAACTACTCTTCTAGAACATGATGGTGTGGCAGTTAGAAAAGTCAGTGGGGCATCTTAGGCAGTATTAATAGAGGTATGGTTTCCAAAATGAGTGGGGTATAGTCTGATATCAAACCACATCTGGATAACTATGAACAATCCTGAAGCCATATTTTTGGAAAGACATTGATAATCTGGAGCACTTTGAGAAGAGGTTGTTCAGGATGGTAAATGGACTTAAAATTCTGCTATATATGGATCATTTTAAGGAATAACAAATGTTAGTCACAGAAAAGAGGTTTATGAAGGAGGACGGGTGATCCCTGTCTTATAATATCCATACTACAATCGAGTAGAAAGGTTATTAAGATAGGACTAGTAAAAATGGATAGAAGTTACAGGAAGGCAGATTTGGGGCTCAGTATATGAAAATCCTTTCTAACAATTGGAGCAGCATTGATAGACACTGAGTTGCCTTTCACTGGGAGTCTTTCACCAGAGGTTAGGTGGCTACTTGTTAGGGGAGTTAGATGGGATATGGTTGATTCCTTGATTCAGAAAGAGTTTGAAATAGATCTCCTAGGTCCTTTCTGACTCTGGAATTATAATAATTTCATGATTCTATTACTTTGAATTCTCTTTCAGATTATACTTTTCCCCTTTTCTTGACTCTATTCTTGCTAAGCTTCCTTGCTTACTACAAAGTCTGATTATTTTTACCATTCCAAATTCCTCTTGTTCTTAGTTTGACTGCTTTCTAAAACACTCTAGAAACTTTATTCCCCAGTCCAAAATCTAATCTCTTAACCCCATCTTTATTAATTTATTTTTCTGCTTCTCTCAACCCTGGCAACCACTCCCAATATATAAGCATTTACAATTCTCTCTTGGTTGGTACTTTTAAAACAGGCAAAGGGGTGCCATTATTGGATGGGGACTACAAATATAGCACTGAGTTTGAGTGGACAATTGCCTGATTCTTCATATCATCATCAACACCACCACCACCATCACCACCATCATCATCACTCATAGAGGTAGCATGGTTTAGTGCAGGAATCAGCAAACTCCTGCCTGCAGGTCAAATAGAGCCCACCACCTATATTTGTATGGCATTGATTAAGGAAATTCCTCACCAGGAGTTCCCTAACCCAAAGAAATCAGAAGTCTAGCTTAAAAACAACAAACAAACAAACAAAAAACTAGTTTGAATTTCTTTAATGCTTTAACATTTGCAAAGGGTTTCCTTCAACCACCCTGTGAGGTCATCAGGGCAAATATCAACTCCATTCTATAGATAACTAAGCTGAGGTTTAGAATTGTGATTTGCCCAAATAGGATAGATCATATGTGTGAGTATGGATACAAATTCATATAGCATGACTCAATGCTCTGTGCTGTTTACAGAATTTTATGCTGTCTCTGTGTATACAATGTGGCCTGTTTTATAAATTTGTTAACTTGACTGTCCTCATCCATGCGTATTTTTGCATTAGGTTTGTTATAGACTTGAAATAATATAGTCTCAGGATTGGAACAAACTTCAAAATAGAACACTTTATCTGTCTAGTTCACTGTCAATCTTTAATAAATATTTGTTGAGTTGCAGAATTGAAAGATGTGTACCATCTACATGTAGGTATCTGACCTCTGTTTAAATACCTCCATAGTTGAGAAATGTTCTATCACAGAGTCTCTAATATTCTCCCAAACAGACCAAAGGGCTATGTAATTCAAATAATAAGATCAGAGCTCAAAGAATTCTCCATACAAGCCACCAACCTCATTGACCATAGACCATTCCTGTCCCCTAGTCTGCAGGGTCTTGTGATCTAGCTAGAAAGTTCTGACAGTAAAGTTGCTTCTAAACTCTGAGACTCAAGTTTATGCATCTATAACATATATGAGAAGGTGAGTTTAGACAAGGGTTCTTACTCTTTTGTTTGTTTCATAGGCCTTCTGGATATTCTGAATAAACTTATTGACCACTTTTCTGAATAATGTTTTATAATGCACAAAAAAAATATACAAGATTACAAAGGACACAAATTATATTAAAAACATAATTTATATTCTTCTTTACAACATGTCTAATATGAAAATACATTTAATAGGAATGTATATGTAGGGTTTATATCAGATTGCATGCCATCTTGGGAACAGAAGAGGGAAGGGAGGGGGAGAAAATATAAAATTCAAAAGCTTATAAAAGTGAATGTTGAAAACTAAAAATAAATTACATTTTTAAAAGATCTAATTTATTTTTCCATTCAAGTTCATGACCCCCTGAAATGTATCCACGGGGCTTCTTGGAAGTCCATGGTTCCCAGGTTAAAAACCCCTGGTCTAGACAATCTCTAAAATCCAATTTCTAATTGTTTTATACTCTGTTATTACATATTCTCATGTTTTATGTTCTCGTGGCCCTTTCCAGAATGTTAATTCTCTGTCCTCCATTTTCACATTCTTTATTCTAAGATCCCTTTCAGCTTTGGTGCTTTGTGTTCTAATGGTTCCTTCCAGATCTAACATTCAACAAGTGCATGACTGTACATGCAATACGAGTCCTCTCAAAAAACCTTTGAGACAAAGTATTCTGATTTCTTAATCAGGCAAAAAATGCAGTAAAGAAGAGCGTCTTTGACTCAGACTCTAAATATAGCTTTGTCTTCATACTAAACAATAAAGTGTATCTGTCCATCCCCTCTTATTGGGAAACTCATTAGGTAGAAGTAGGAGATATATTTTAAACATTCTCAATACAGTACAAGTAACACTACAGACTCTGTAGGCAACTACTAATACATAGTAGCATTAATTAAAAAAAACTATCAAGGAGCAATATAGCTAGGTGGCCCAGTAGATAGAGCATTGGGTCTGCAGTCAGGAAGCTCTAAGTTCAAATACAGCCTCAGACACTTAATTAGCTGTGTGACCTTGGACAAGTCACTTAACCTCTGCTTCCCCAATTTTCTCATTTGTAAAATGAGACTAATAAAAAATACCTAACTCCTAGGGTTTTTGTGAGGATAAAATGAGATAATATTTATAAAGTTTGCAATATCTGAAAATCTTAAAGCATTAGATAAATACTAGGAATTATTATATTACTAATATGATTATTATTATGGAGCTATGAAGACTTTCAAAGGATTACAATGACAAACAAAAACAATAAAATCTGATTTGAAGAACCAAACGTGATAAACAGTAAGCATTCATAAATAGCCTTCCTTATCATCAGAATCATATATAATGAATGGCTAGATCATCAGGCTTGAGTCTTCCCTTGAATACAAATCAGAAATGTTTCTAATTTAGTGCTTTTGACGTATAATTTTAACCAGACACAAAACCAAGAGATCACCATATGTGGATGTGGTTTTGTGGATATGATTTATGAAGGACTGTATATTTTGGGTATGTATTTTCAGCATTGTTAAAATATGAAATATTATTATTTCCATATATAACTATTTCAAGGGTCTGTGGGTTCGATAGCATAAGTACTCCCTCCAGTGATACAGAGGACAGCTTAGTAGGATCACAGAATTTGAGAATTTGAAGGTCTTCAATGGCTATCCAATCCAACCAGTACACAAAAGCATTGTTTTGATGATCAGATGAGATAAGGTATAGAAAGCCTTTGGCATACCTTACTGTGCTATATAAATGTTCACTAGCTATTGTTATTATTAAAAGGAGTGCCCAGGGTCACATACTCAACAAGTGGTCAACGAGTTTATGTTTGATGACCTCCAGGGAGAGGGACGCACCACCACCTTTAGAGGCAGTCTATCCTACTTTTAGATGGTTCACTTCATTTGTGGCTAAATCAATCTTCTCTGGTAAGCCAGTAAGCCTCTCTGAATTTATTTGGGTCCATTCTTGAAGCCTTGCCTACTTGGTAGGACTGGCTTTCTCTGCACTGCTCCACAACCATGGAGAGCTCCAGGTCACTGGAGAGAGAGCAAAGGAGGATTTTAGTAGCCTGCTGTTGCTGGTGGTGTTGCTGTTGTGGTTGCTACAACCCAGGAGTCATTCTGGATTCCTTATTATCACTCACTCCCCATATAATCTCCTGCCAAGATCTGTTGATTTCACCTGTCCATCCAGGATACTTTCAATTCAATTCAATAACCATTTATACATAAGCATCTGAGTTTATTCAGCCTTGCACTTAGGACTAGAGATATAAAGGTAGACGCGACATAGGTTTTGCCCTTGAGGTTAGTACAGTCTAATGGGAATGAAATTGCACATGTAACTATGATTCAGGGGAGAAGGAGAACTTCCCATCATCTCTGGAATACACCTCATTTTCTCCTCTGCTGCCCACTCTAATGCAGGCCCTCATCTTCTCATGCCTTGATTAGAGCAGTTGCCTGCTGATGGATATGCCTGCCTCAAGTCATTCTCCACTCCAGTCCATCCTCCATTCAGCCACTAAATTGGTGGTCCCAAAGCTTCCTATTGCATCCAGGACCAAATAAAAATGCTCTCTTTGGCATTCAAAGTCCTTCATAACTTAGCCACCTCCCATCTTTCCAGTCTTCTATGTACCTTACTCCCAGACTCATACTCTTTGATCCAGTGACATTGGCCTCCTGGCTGTTCCACAAACAAAACTCCATCTCTCAGTTCCTGGTATTTTCTGTCTTCCCCCCATTCCTGGAATGTTCTACCTTCTCTATTCCAATTACTTACCTCCCTGCTTTTCCTTAAGTCCCAACTAAAATCCCACCTTCTACAGGAGGCCTTCTACAACCCCTCTTAATTACAGTGCCTTCCCTCTGTTTATTGTTTCATATTTATCCTTTATACAGATTGTTCTGAATATATTTGTTTGCATGTTGTCTCCCTGGTAAGATTGAAAGTTCCTTGAGGGCAGGGACTGTTTTTTACCTTTCTTTGTATCCCCAGAGCTTAGCAGAGTGCCTGGCACAAATTAGGTGCTTAATAAACGTTTATTGATCGATTATTGTGGAAAACATTAGATTTGCAGCAGAAGAACTTAGCTCAAATAGAGGCTTTGCCATTTACTAGCTGTACAAGCTTCTGCAAGTCAATTTACCTGTCTTGGCCTCAGTTTCTCCACCTGTAAATTGAAGAGGAGTGAACTAGATGAACTCTAAAGTCCATTCTAGTACTAAATCTTTGATTCTATGAATCTCTTTTCCTCCTCCTACTCCTAAGGACTTTGAGAAACTGGAATATATCTGTCTGAGGGTGATTTCAATGGTGGGAAGACTCAAAGCTATGCCATATGAGGACCAGTTGGAGAGATGTCTAGCCTGGAGAGGAGAACATAACTGGGGTTTGGGGAACACAGTTAATGTCTTCAAGTAACTGAATGGCTATTATGTGTAAAAGTAATTAGACTCATTTGGTTTGATTCACTCCCTATGGGGCAAAAATACTATAGGAATAATGTGTAGATGGGGAAAGAAGTTAGAGATATGCAGATTTCACAACATAAAGAAAGAGCTCTAATAATGAGAGTTGCCCTACAATGGAAGTAGTGAGCATCTTGCCACTCATTTAAGTAGAAGCTAGGTAACCCCTTGTTAGCTACATAGTAGGCAGAAGTTATGTTTCAGGTAGACCTGGCAGTGAATGACATTCTGTGCCCCTTTTCACTAAGTCTGAGATTTTTTATCTGAAAAAACAAACTCTTTATAATAGCTTAAATAACAAGGAATGGAGAGAATGTAGAATTTATATTCAAATAGAGCTGTGATTAGATCAATGCTGGTGCTGATCACAATCCACCCAAGCCTATTCATTCTGTTTGTCCTTTGTTCAGACCCTTCCATGAGTTTGCTCTGAGGATCCACCCAAGGTACTAGGGGTCTTCATCACCTTCTCTTGACATTGTGAGGTTACCAAAAGACCCAACACTCTTTGCCATGGGACCATCATTTCATCTTTTTCTTTTTGTATTTTTTCAATGCCAACCTTTATACTACTTCTTGCAACTAGTGGGTTACAGTCTACACACACACACAATACAAATACATGTACACATATACATATATATGTAGATAGATCTAGAGCTATACCATTTGCTTTTCCATCTGAGTGATAACTATTTTCAATTCTTCAGAGATAATAGAATTTTATATCTTACTACCATAGAATAAGTTAAGGATTTTATATCTTACTTAATTATCACCAATTTTTACCATGAATTCATGGATAAGCTATAGGATAAGAAAAGCATGCTCCTTGTTACCTGAGGAGCTTGCTCCTTGAACAGTACCCCAAGGAAAAAGGACATCAGGAGGAAGCATTAATAGGATTAAACTCTCAGGGTTATACTCACTGTTGCTCACTCTCTGTAAAATGAAGGTCCAACTTGAGCTGGAAATCTACTTCACTTAAAGCATTTTCAACCTACAAAGAAAAGGAAAACCAATTTATTCCAAAAGCCAATTTCTGCCCCAACTCAAATATTTGATATTTCCCTTCTTGAGAGAATTGCACCAGTGAGCATTCAAGTTATTGAATTTATTATTCAGGGTAGAAGAGGCTGCTAGACAGTGAGAATTTCACAGCAAGTTCAAGTTTATTACTACATTTCTCTGAGATGCCTGAGATGGGCATTTCCTCTCCTCTAAAACCGTGTCTACTTAGTGATTGATAGCTACCCATCCTTAGAATTCACAGACATATATATTTACAAAAGGACTATTTCCTTTCTTAGGTTTTCCTAGAGAACTTTATATATATTTCTAATTTATTCCATATCCTCTCAAGAATTATACTTAACTCTGTGTGCATGCAGAATACCCTTAGTAGATGGTATGTAGAAAGTAGAAAGGTATGGACTCCATATTTTATTCAGCTCAGTTCAGCAATCATTTATCAAATACACTATATGTGCCAAGTACTATATGAGGCATTAAGGATAAGGGGGGGAATGAAAATAGTCCCTACCCTCAAGGACCTTTCATTCATCTGTCTAGCTTTGGTGCTTTGGTGCTTAGGAATAGAAACTGGACCTCTATATTTGGAACTTGCAGGTAAGATAATGTTCTTTACCAATGAAAGATGGCATCTTCTCTGCCAACTAGTCTTAAAAAGTTGCTCAGAGTACTAAGAGGTTAAGTGATTTGCACAGACTCACACAGAGGTTCTTTGTCAGAGGCAGAATTTGAATCTAGGTCTTCCAGGCCTTAGGACCACTTATCCACTATGCCATGGTTTTTCTAGGTACTTCATAAACATTTATTAATCAATATTCTGTTGAATTATACCACAAAGACCAGTTCTATTACAAATAGGTTCTCTGGTCTCTTGCTTAAGATGCATTTTTGTTCAAAGTATTAAAGTATCTTTTACTGTCTTTCAAGAATATACATAGTGGTGGTGACCAGGAGGAGAGGGTAGATAATTAAGGTTGCTGTAATAACTTAATTATACTTTCTAGGTGGATAGAATGCTGAGCTTTGAATCAGGAAGACTCATCTTCATGAGTTCAAATTTGGCCTCAGATGCTTACTAGCTATGTGACCCTGGACAAGTCATTTAACCCTGTTTGCCTCAGTTCCTCATCTGTAAGAATGAGATGGAAAAGGAAATGGCAAACCACTCAAGTATCTTTGCCAAGAAACAGCAAATGGGCTCATGAAGAGTTGGATACAACAGAAAAATGACTGACCAACAACAAATTTGTCTAATCTCTTTATATATACCTCTCCTCTACAACAGAATATAAATCCCTTGAGGTCTAGAACTATTTAGTTTCTGTGGTATCCATGGTAGTTAGCATAAATAGCTCTTTGCACATAATGGGCACTTAATAATTTTTTCTCAAATTTACAGTTTTAGTTTTCCCTTGAATTACAATTATAGGTTCATTTTCCTTCCCATTAGACTATAAATACCTCAATGGCAAGATCTATGCCACATCTACCTTTATATCTCCAAGTCCTGGGCACAGGGTCTATAAAACCTCAGATGCTAATATGTATAAATGGCTACTGAATTGTATTGAAAGTATCCTAGATTGAGGATGGTTCAGATGTCATCTTGCCTTACAACAGGAGGATGGATAAGACAACATGTTGGATGTTAACTGACAAATGAGGGGTATTGATATAAGGATTATAAGAATTCTGACAGTGGAGAGATCAGTAAGAGCTGAAGGAACTGAGTAAGGTTCCACGTAGGAGGAGAAATTTGAGCTGGATCATTATGCATGGGCCAACTGTAGGTAACACACCCAGGAGGGTAAGCATTCCATTTTGAGGAGAGTAGGGAATGAAAGGAGCAAGGAATTGACATGTTTACATTAAACTAGAAATTCTCTTCAATATTGAACTGTTTATAAACCCTCTTCACTTCCTTCCCTATTACTTCAGCTCCTCATCAAAATGTTTTCTGTATTTTCAGTAGGATTCAACTACTCTAGTCTCCTCTTGTTGACTCCTTATATAGGCCATTCATTAATAGCTAGTGATTGGGAGATGCAATTGCAGCCCCAAGCTTCTTCCTAGACATGATGACAACATTGAGGTGGATGGCATTCCTGAGACAGAGAGTGTCATGAAAGAGAGGGAGGCTAAACCCTGAGACGTGTTGTGCTTAAGTGGGGGAGGAAAAAGATCCATCAGTGAAGGAGACTGAAGAAATAGGAAGAGATGTAAGTACAGATCAGGAGAGAATACAGTTCTTGGCACATAGCAAGCTCTCAATAAATGTCACTGACTAGTTAATGGGAAGCCAAGGAAGGGTAAAACCATAAATAAGAAGATAGTGTTCTAACAACAAATAAGCAATTATTTAATTTTATTTAATTAATAAACAAAGAGATGAATGGGTAAAATGATTGGATAGGTTAAATAGGACAGAAAATATCAATTGAAACATTATTAGGTAATTAAGAGGTTTTTGATGCCTTTGGGGAAAAAAAATCAGTAGAGTAATGGAATCAGAAGGTTAAGGCCTACTCTCCTAAGTGATGAGTCCTTGACCCAGACCCAGAATGACATTTCATGAGATTCCCCATCCATGCTGCTCACTTTTGTCCCAACTCCTCCACCTATGGGCACCCTTTTCCCTCCCCCATCTACCCTGCTTTCTGGCTTCTCTTTATGTTTTATCCTCTCTTATTAGAATGTAAGCTCTCTGAGAGAAATCTCCTTTCCTTAGATTTGTAACCCCAGCACTTAGCACAGTGCCTGGCACAAAGTAAATATGTAATAAATTCCTTACCTATCTATCTACTGAATAGGTGGCACAGTTATAGAAAGGAAATAGGACAAAGAATCACTAGGCATAGATTTCTAGCCTCAATTTGCCACTAACTCCCTCTATGACCTTGACTAATGATTTTTCCTTTACTGACCTCAAGGTCTATATGAAGGGATGGGTCTCTAAGATCCAATTTACTTCTCAGAGGGTTTTGATGACGGAAAGGAACACAGACCGAGAGGGCATTGAGCTTCTGTGATAGGTAAGGAGTGAAATACCATAGAGAGGACAAAAGTGAATTAAATGGATCTGCTCCAACCGCCAGACAAAGCATAAAAAAAGAAATAAGCAATAATGAAACCCACAGATGCAGATGAATGCTGTGTATCTAGTTGTATAGACTGAGCTCACTTCTCTCTTCTACAATCCAAAGATCGAGTGTTAAGAAGCAACAGAAAAGGGGCAGTTAGGTGGCACACTGGATAGAGCACTGGCCCTGAAGTCAGGAGGACCTGAGTTCAAATATGACTTCAGATCAAACATTTGACATTTACTAGCTGTGTGACCCTGGACAAGTCACTTAACCCCAATTGCCTTAAAAAAAAAAAGAAGCAATGGAAAGATACAACAATCTCATTTGATACTAATACTAACCCTGTGAAATAAACAATCATCAATCAAATGAAAAAAATACAAAACATATTGTAAACCTTAGAATATTCTATATGTGCTTGTTATTCAGTCATGTCTGACTCTTTGTGATCCAGTGGACTGTAGCATACTCATATTGTGCATGAGGTTTTCTTGTCAGATACTGGAGTGGTTTACCATTTCCTTCCCCAGTAGATTAAGGCAAACTAAGGTTAAATGATTTACCCAGGGTCACACAGGTAGTAAATGTCTGTGGTTAGATTTGAACTCATGTGTTTCTGACTCCAGGGCCAGCATTCTATTCACTACTCCAATTAGCTGCTTCCTACAAATGCTAGCTATTATTATTGTTTTTGTTGCTATTATTATTATTATTAGATATAAAAATAGAAGAGATTTAGAGTCTATCAAGTCTAACTCCCTCATTTTGCAGATAAGTTAAAACTAAGAGGAGAAAGATTAAGTGACTTACCCAGGGTAACATAGTAAATTTCTGAGGCAGGATTTGAATCCAGACCTTCTTGACTCCAAGTCTAATGCCAGACCTCCTACATCATACTCTGTCACCATCATAATCATCATTCTCCTCCTCTTCATGTCCCTCATAATCATCTCACATTTCTACAAGTTAGGATTCATAAATCATTTTTCTCATAACAAACTTACATGGTGAGTGGAAGGGTGATGTAAGTAAATATTATCTGTATTTTATAGATGGAGAAAACGAGTTTCAGAGTGGTGATGTAGCTTGCCCAGCATCAAAGAGCTAATATCTAACCTAACCAGGACTCCTTGAGCTGAAAGACTCTGATTCCAAATCTAAGTGTGCTTTCCATGGTGCCATGACACCACACACAAATGGCAATCCAACTTCTCTGAGACTGAGTAATGACTAGAAGGCATATCAGATTTTTCTTCATGAGAATATTTTGATCAAGTAAAATTGGAAGAACTCTTATTGAAAGGCTTCTCTGAAAACACATTCCTGGATAAACATAATCTAGTGAGACACATATGCCTAGAATTTATATTTAGATTCTCAGAGTTTAAAAATGTCTGTTCAAAAGCATTGGGGATGCCACATTTTGCCGAATACAAATGACATAAATGATCATGTCTCTTTGCCTTGTTGTGCATTATAAGGTATGTAATGCAGCACACACAGTACTCAAAATATCATCTCTTACCACCAATTATTTGGAACCTAAGATCCAAACAAACACCATGTATGCTTTTTCCCTGGTGATTTTAGATCCTTCACTGGTTCCAGATTTCAATTGGCTGTGACATTCCTCGTAGACAAGATAGATAGTACAGGTTGGATGAGAGCAAGAGTGCTAAAAAGCTGTATGAACAACCAGACTAGAAGAGTACTGATACACCCTTAAGATATATAACATTTGAATTGGAAGGGTCCTTAAAACAGCCAGAGCATTTAGGTGGCACAGTGAATAAAGTGTTGGCCCTGGAGTAAAAAAGACCTGCATTCAAATTAGGCCTCATACACTTACCAGCTCTGTGGCCTTGGGCAAGTCACTTAACCCCTGTCTGCCTCAGTTTCCTCACATGTAAAATAAGTATAATAACAGAACCTAACTCATAGGATTGCTGTGAAGACCAAATGAAATAATAATAATGTAAAATGCTCGACACAGTCCTTGCCACATAATAAGCACGATATAACTGTTAGTTATTGTTATTAAGATTATTTTTTATTATTAATAATAGTAGTATCATAACACAGGGTATTATAACATGAACCTTATAATAACAAATAAAAAAGAATGTTAGACATGGACAGCTCCTGCCCTCACCTCAACTGGTTGAAGTCAAAGAGAGTTCTCCCCCACCATGCTGCTGAAACTGATTTCGTCAATGTCCTCTTTATTGAGAAATCTAATGGCCTTTTTTTTCAGTCCCCATCCTTGATCTCTCTGTAACCAGTGATACTGACTACTCCCTCTCCAATGGCTTGACATTCTTTTCCTTCTCATGTCCTTCATTATGTTTTCCCTTATTGTGCCTATCTTCTTTCCTATGTCTCTCATTGTGAACTCATTGCACCTCTCTTACTGGCTTCTCCTTTTCTCAGTTACTTAATGAGAGTATTTCTCAGTGTTCTTTCACTGCTTTTCTCTTCATCTTTCTATTTATGCCCCTCTTCTGCCCCTTGACAACCGCATTCCCTCCCATATTCAAATATCTCTAAATCAATGACTGACAAATGTCTATTTCCATCCCTGTTCCCTCTCAGAAATTCTAGACAAATATGCTCACCTGCTCTCCTCAGTGAGTCAATAAGCATTTATTAAGCACCTACTATGTGCAAGGCAGTGTACTTGTGTTAGGATACAAAGAAAAGCAAAAGAAGAGTCTGCAATAACCTTCTGGATTCCCACTAACATTTCAAACTGATTATGTATAAAATTGAACTTTGTTCCTTCCCTTGAAACTTACAAAGTCCCTACTTTACTTCTATGTTTTGGTTATTGGTATCATCATTCTTCCAGATTCAAAATCATACCCTGTTCTTTGATTTGTTCATGCTTCATATCTAAGAAATAGTCTTAACTAATTATCATTAGCTATCATGTCTTAACTATTTTTTCCAAACTCTCTCTTATCTGCTCCATCTGCTATATTTCAACTTCCGCTATAATAGCACAGGTCCTCATTGCTTCCTTACTGGATTATTGCAATGGCTCCCAACTGCCTATTGAGTAAAATGGAAATAATAATAATAATAATAATAATAATTTAAATAGCAATATATATGTATAAATATAAATATACACACACCATTTGATTCTTACAACATTACAAAGTAGGTACTGCTATCATCTCCATCTTCCAGAGAAGGAAACTGAGGTATCGACAAGGACAATTATTTGCCAGAGTCACAGAGCTAGTAAGTGTCTGAGACAGGAATTCAGCTCAAATCCTTCTGACTTCAGGTCTTGGGTTTTTTTCACTTTGCCACTTTACTTGACATTCTATGCCCTTCACAATCAATTATACTCTTACTATTCCAGCTTTCCTACTACTTTCACCTTACACTGTTAGCCAGATGGGCACAGTCCTGTGAATATCCTGTGTTCTTTTGTGCTTTTATGCCTTGAATGTGTTCCATTTCCCTTCCTTTACTCCTGAATGTCTACCCATTTTCTCAAGTACTTCCTAAATATTACCTTCTCCAGCCTTTTCTGTTTCACTCTGGTAGTTATGTGTTATCTCTCCCTTCTGACTTCAGATAGTATTTTGTTTATTCCTTGGTGGTACATGGGACAGAATGCTGTACATGGAGTCAGGAAGACCTTTTGAATCTTGTCTCAGACAATTGCTAGTTGTATGACCTCAAGCAAATCACTTAATTTCCCTTAACCTCAATTTCCTCATTTGTACAATGGGTCAATAATAGTACCTATTTTACAAGGTTGTTGAGAGGTTCAAATGAGCTAACATACAACCCCAAAGTCTTAGTGCATTTTGAGACATCAAAGCTTACTAAATATTCAAAAACCTTAAAAATTCCTTTAAAACCTTAAAATATTCAAAACCTTAAAGCACTATATACATACTAGCTATTGATTTACTTAAAATGTAGTATAATTGCATTTGTGTCATGTTCCATGAGAATATTGATTGCGTCTTATCTGAATTTGGTATCTTTTCCAATAACTACCATAGTGCTACTCACTCAGAAGACATTTAATAGATATTTATTCAATTTCAATGAATTGGTTTAAATTTGAAAAGAGAATATTAGAACAAGAAAGGACCTTGGAGATTATGTACTTCAACTCCTCCATTTTAAAGTTGGGGATTAATAGATCCATGTCAACCCCAAGGCAGGTGTCTAGTGGCAGTAAAATGACATTGTCTTCAGCCCTTATTCTGTTCAACATTTTAATCAATTATTTGTGTAAAGCAGTAGGATGGCGAGGTTGTCACATATTTGATGGCAGGAGGCTGAGATAGTTAACATATTGAATGACAGAATGGGGGGGGGAAGACCTCATAGATTCACAGACACATCAAGTGTTACAGCTAGAAGAAGCCTTTGATCTCATCTAGTCCTGATGAAGGAATTTAGGATTGCAATAAGTTGGTGTGATGCCCCTAATCTAATAAGACAAGATTGAAGAGGGATAAATGTAAATACCTATAGATGAGGGTTCAGACACTGGACTATGTAAATACAGAATGAAGTATCAATGATCAGACAATGATTAGTTCATGTGAAACTGGACAACAATTCAAGTGAAAAAAATTCCAGGGCTCAAGGTAAGTCAGAAGTGTAATAGCAACTGAATGAAAGGATGTACAATGTATTGAGATGGGGCAGGAGGACTTTCCTGGAGAAAGATCTACAGTGAAGTGTGTGTGTGTGTGTGTGTGTGTGTGTGTGCACGCACGCGCACATGCGAGCAAGTGCTCTGTCACAGATACCCAGGGTAGGATGTAAGGATGGAGAGAAATGAGTGTATCAACTTTCCATTCTATCAAAGAGGCAGGCCTTCAATGGGAAGACTTACCCACCTGAGTTGTGCCTAAGTAGTTTACTGATTCAATCTCCAAACTGATTACAATTACTTCATATGCTTTGTGATCATTGATGTAGTGGAATCTCTTATTCAATTAAAAAACCTTGCTCTCAGTGACCTCCCACAAACCCTAATGCTGCAAGTCTCAGGTCTTCAAGAAATGAAGATCAGCCTCCCCCTATGCAAAGGTTGGGGACCCATGCCTTACCCTTTCCCCATCTAAGAGCAAATGCACTCGAAAAGTCATCAGCTCATTAATGACGATCTCTTCATTCCTGTACAAGATTTGAAATATCCGACTGTTCACAGTGTTGTCTTGGATACTTGCGGAACCCAAGTTGGAGACCTCTGTAAAAGAAAAATGACAATAAGCTATATGAATCATGATGTGTATTCAGGCCTATGAGGTGGAGCTGCATCTAAGCAAGGAGAAGGCTGCCATATAAAGAGAAGCAATGTGGTATTGTGGGAATGGAGCAGCCGGCCTCAGAGCCAGAGAAGAACTGCAATCATGTCTCATACCTGTCTTAAACTGGCTGTGTGACCCTGGACAAATCACTTAATCTTCTAGCTATAAGAAATCAACTCTGCAATTTGCAGAGGAGGTACACTAGAAGAGTGAGTTTCCTCCCCAGTGAGCTCCCTATAGCACTGAAATTATTGGTCTAGTTTCTAATAATAATAATAACAACATGTCTACCATTTATATAGTGTTTTTAAGATTTTCAAAATGCTTTATACGTGATGTCATTTATTCTTCACAATGACCCTGTGAGGTAGGTGATATTCTACAAACTAAAAAAAAAATTGAGGAAGAGAGAAGATGAATGATTTGGCCAAGGTCATACATTCAGTGAACGTCTGAGGCATTATATGAACTCGGGTCTTCCTGATTTCAAGTCCAGCGGTCCATGTACTATGCTGTCTAACCAAGTCATAAATGCAGAAGAAATCGTTGAAGAGAAAATGAGTGAGATAAACTTATACTAAATATCAGAATTTTGCCACTGGAAGTACCTAAGAAGAGCACCTAGTTTTACTTGCCCCAAAATCTTTATGACATTTCTGACAAATGTTTGTCCAGGTCCTACTTGAAGAACTCATTTATAGAATGGAGACAATAGCATGGACATCCCCACCTTATTGTGAAGTTCAAATGAGAAAAATGTATCAAAAGTGCTCTGCAAAATTTAAATTATTATATAAATGTGGACTATACACACACACACACACACATTAATTGTAACAAGAAGACTGTGAATAGTTACCAAATATGTAATATACACTTATCTCCTGAGATGGCCAGGATGGGTACAGAACAATGGAAGCTGGCATTACTGCTGTGTATCCTTTGAGGTCATTTAGGCTGTATAACAGAAGTAAAACGTTTTATCATATGCAAAAGATATCCTTCTGAAATGTTGACCAGGGACTTAAACTCTGTTTGTTTGTTCTATTCCAGTCCTATTATCTTTATCCTAAACCATAATCTGCTTTGTTTGTTCTTATTGTTCAGTTATTTCAGTCATGTCTGACTCTTTGTGACACCATTTGGGATTTTTATGGCAAAGATACTGGAGTGCTTTGCCATTTCCTTCTCCAGCTCATTTTACAGATGAGAAAACTAAGGCACACAGGGTTAAGTGACTTGCCCAGGGTCACACAGCTAATAAGTGTCTGAGGTCAGATTTGAGCTCAGGTCTTCTTTACTCCTTGTCCAGTGTTCTAACAACTGTGTCACCTAGACGCCTATATGCTGTTAACCTTTAGAGAAACCTGGTAATAGTGTGTGTGGAGGGGGGCAGGGAGGTGTTCTTTTATACTAAGCTCACTATGTTCCTTTTCCCTTATTTCTAGTAAAAGGAATCTGATTTAGGTCCAATGTGAGGAAGTTCATCCTAACAAATGACACCATCTAAACGTGATGTGGGTGGCAGTTAGAATTTCCTTTCCATGTTTAACATTCTCTCATATTCTACAAGTTCAGTACTACCTGAGGTTACATCTATTATATGTTTCTATAGGAAGAGCTTCCTTGTCATTACAAAATTTCGTGTTAATGAAAAAATGCTAACAGTAATGATGACCAATCTCATATATACAGTTCATCATGTTTTATAAATCATGTTATCTATATTATCAGTTAATCAGTGGCATTTATTGTATTAATGTGGCTTACTGTGAGCCAGGCACTTAACCTTTACAACAAGACTCGAGAGGGAAATCATGAAATTGTTGACAGTCACAGAATTCCAAAGTTGGAAGGGACCTCAGCAACTATATAGACCAACCAATACATTAACCTAAAATATGATGCCCAGTAATACAGATGCAGTTTGAACAAGGCAGAGTACAGTAGGACTAATATTTCCTTTTTCCTAGAAGCCATACTTACCCATGCAATCCAAGATCAAATTTACTATCTTATCTGCTAGATCACACTGCTGACTCACTCTGAGCTAGCAGTCCACTAAAAAAATCTTAGTTATTTTTTTTTCCTCATACAAAATGCTATCTAAATATGCCTCTCCTTTATTGTATTTAGGATATCAGTGTCTTGGACCCAAGTATAAGACTTTACACTTGTGATGGTGACTAGACTGGAAACCATACTATTCTAATAATGACAGAAGGAAATGGTGATGTTAGCCTGGAAAACAGAAGAAAGTGTGAACAAGAATAATCATTGTCTTAAAAAAAAGGTGAAGGCTTAACATACTGGGGTGGAATAATTCCTGATATAAATAGTGGATATGAGAACAGAATAATTCCTGGTGGCTTTATAAGAAGACTAAAATCCAATGGATAGAAATTACAAAGGACAAAGTTTCACATTGTTATCAGAAAGCATTCCTAAGCATTAGAACAATCAAAAAGGTGGTTGCAGTAGGTGTAAGTGATTCATCATTAATACAATGCTTTAAGCAAAGGTTAGAAGATGACATCAGAAATCATATCAGATATTGAGTTATCTGCCTTCTGATGCCCCATCGAACTCTAATTTTTTTTAACAATTCTATGTTATTATGCTCTATTTGCCAGATGAGGACACTAAAACCCACAAATTCAAGGTTATTTGCCTAAGGTACCACAGGGAAATTAATGACCAAGAGAAGACTTGAACCCAAATGTGTTGAATTCTAGTTCAGTCTTCCTTACATTACACTGTCCCTTTGAAATGGATGTTCCACTGCTCAATTTATTCCCCTTCTCAGACCTTTATCAATGGTATTACATCAATGACATACATTTAGCCTCTCTACACTGAAAGGAAATGACTTCAGATATTTATTCGAAAGTTCACCATCACCTTGAATCAATAAATTCTAATTGTGAGGAATGGAATGGTCATTTACTGAAGACAAAGAAAAAAAAAAATAAGGCATTTTTACAGGAGAGCTTTGACTGCATTCAGCACAAATCAATGTTGTAACATAATCTGTGGTCTTGCCTATCAGTGATTTTCTTGGGCTTCACCTGTCATTTGGAAGCTTTCCAGGTTCTAACACAATAATATGTCTGGAATAGCCAAATTTTGAACTTTGACTTCTTTCAGCTGCTGAGAATTATTAGGAAGAAAGAACGAAGAGGCTGCTAAAGGAAATTAGCTGTTTAGGATATGACATACAGGAAGCAATCTCTCTCTATGAACATTAGGACACAGATTCCAATGTTGACTCTGCCACTAATTTTTTGTGTGTCCATGAGTGAGTACTTTTCTCCTTCTAAGCCTCAGTTGTCTCATCTATACAATGGGAGTATTATACTAGATACTCTCCCAGGCCCTTGGAACTTTAATGTTCTATCATATTCTATAAGGCTTGTCAAATGCCCTTCGATTGGGGAATGGCTGAACAAGTTGAGATATATGATCGAGATGGAATACTACTGTGTTATAAGAAATGATGAGCTTGAAAATCTTAGAAAAACATAGATATACGTGCACAAAATAATGATGAATGAAATAAGCAGAATCAAGAGAACTTTGCATACAGTGACAAAAATATTGTTTTAAGAATGACTTTGAGTGAATGTCGTTCTATTATAAATACCCAAATTAACTACTGCTATCTGTATCCAGAGAAAGAACTGATAAATAGATGTATAGTATATTTTATATGTATTTTATATACATATCTCCATATTTGTGTCTAATGATAGCCATCTCTAGGGTGGGGTAGGGAGGGAAGGAAAAAATAGAAAAAGCAACAAAAGTTATATAATAACTTTATTATATATTTAAAAGGAATAACAAGTTGTACATAATAGATTTACAATTTCATGTGCAATCATCTTTTTTTTCCCCATTCCACTATGTTATGGAAATGCTTTTTTTTCTTAAGTTCAGAATAAAATAAATAAAATAAAAAAGAAGAATCTCCACAATCTTAAAGAATTACATAACAGTGACAATAATAGCAACTGTAATACTAGTGATAGCTGGTCAATCTACAGGATTTTATGGTTTGTGGACAATATTACCTATAATATCTCAGCCAAACCTCATAATATCCAAGTAAGATGTGTGGTAGGCATTATGATCCATGTTCGACAGATAAGGAGATTGAATTTCAGAGAGGTAATTGAAGACAAGTAAGTTAGACGGGGTTAGTGCTTAGTCTCATATCTTTGGTCTTTACACTGACAATGTTAGTTTTGATATTTGTTTTTTATCTAGACCAGTGGTTTCTCTGGCATAGGGAATCTCAGTAAAATAATTTACCAATGGAGACTCACCATCATCTGCAATTTATAGTGTCAAAGAGTTGCTTGGGTAGTGGGGTGCAGAACCAAGATGGCAGAGAGAATCCAGGAAGTTGCCTGAGTAATACCTCAGGAAAAAAAAATAAATCAAGCCTTTAAATGGATTCTGGAGTGACAGAACCCACAAAAAGTTGAAGTGAAACCATTTTCCACCTTAGGATAATTTAGAAGGACTTCAGAAAAAGGTCTGTCTCACGTGGGTAAAAGGGGAGAGCGTCCCAATACAGATACAGAAATAAATGACTATAGTAATCTACTGGTTGATAAACCCAAAGACTCCAGTTTCTGGGATAAGAACTCACTATTTGACAAAAAAACTGGAAAATACTATGATAGAAACTAGGCATAGACCAACATCTCATACCCTGTACCAAGATAAGGTCAAAATGGGTATATAATTTAGACATAAAGTGTGATCCCATAAGTAAATTAAGAGAGGAAGGAATAGTTTACCTCTCAGATCTATGGAGAAAAGAAGAATTTATGACCAAACAAGGTATAGAGAACATTATGAAATGAAAAATGGATAATTTTGATTATATTAAATTAAAAAGGTTTTGCAGAAACAAAACCAATGAAACCAAGATTAGAAGGAAAGCAGAAAGCTGGGAAATAATTTTTATACCTAGTGTTTCTGATAAAGGCCTCATTTCTCAAATGTATAGAGAATTGAGTCAAATTTATAAGAATACAAGTCATTCTCCAATTGATAAATAGTCAAAGGATATGAACAGGCAGTTTTCAGATGAAGAAATTAAAACTATCTATAGTCATATGAAAAAAATGCTCTGAATCACTATTGATTAGAGAAATGCAAATTAAAACAACTCTGAAGTACCACATCACACCTGTCAGATTGACTAATATGACAGAAAAATAAAATGATAAATGTTGGAGATGTGGGAAAATTGGAACACTACTGTGTTGTTGGTGGAGTTGTGAAATGATCCAACCATTCTGGAGAGCAATTTGGAACTATACCCAAGGGCTATAAAACTGTCCATACCCTTTGATCCAGGAATACTACTACTAGGTCTGTATGCCAAAGAGATCATAAAATAAAAATGGAAAAGGACCCACATATACAAAAATATTTCTAGCAGCTCTTTCTGTGGTGGCAAAGAATTGGAAATTGAGGGGATGCCCATCAATTGGGGAATGACTGATCAAGTTGTGGCATAGCAATGTGATGGAATACTATTGTGCTGTATGAAATGATGAGCAGATGGATTTCAGAAAAATCTGGAAAGACTTACACAAACTGATGCTGAGTCAGGTGAGCAGAACCAGGAGAACACTGGACAAAGTAATAGCAACACTGTGCAATGATCAACTATGATAGACTTAACTATTCTTAACACTACAATGATCCAAAACAATTCCAAAAGACTCACAATGGAAAATGTTAACTACATCCAGAGAAAGAACTATGGAGCCTGAATGCAGATAGAAGCATACTATTTAATTTTTTTTTGTTTTTTGTTTTTCCCTTCTTGTGTTCTTTTTTCTTTTGTTCTGATTCTTCTTTCACAACATGACTAATGTGGAAATATGTTTAACATGATTGTACATGTATAACCTACATCAGATTGTTTGCTCTCTTGGGGAGGGAAAGGAGGGAGAAAAATTTGAAATTCAAAATCTTTTTAAAAATGAATGTGGAAAACTATCCGTACATGTAATTGGAAAAAAGAAAATATCACTAAGAAGAAAAAAAGAGTTGCTTGGGGCACTGAATTACTTGTCAGAGAGACATGACTGCATGACTTTGAAACCAAATCTTTATATGATATGTCATGCTGTCTCATATTCAGTCACATCAAGATAGTGCTTTGAAAATTACAAAACAATTTCTTGACACCAAATATGTGAGGTTAATAATGTAAATATTCATATCCTCATTTTACAGATAAGGAAACCAAGACTCTATGTGAAAGAATTTGACACGAATTACCCAACTGTTGATGAGGGGCTTGAACCCAGATTATTCTTACTCCAAGTCCATACACCAAATTTTCCATCATTCCCTCAGTCAGTCAACAAACATTGAGTAAGCACTTTTTATGCATAAGGCACTTTACCAAGTGCTAAGGGTACAAAGAAAGATTAAAAACATGATCCTTGTCTTCAAAAAGTTCACATTCTTTTAGAGGAGATAACCTGTAAATAACTATGTACATACAAGATATATAAAGTGCAATTGCAAAGGAATCTCAGAGAGAAGTGGAAAAGGGGCATAGAAGGGAGAGGTAGAGTAGGAAAGGCTTCCTACCAAAAAAAAAAAAAAACCATAGAATTTGCGCTGAATTTTGAAGGAATCCAGGAAAGCTTAGGCATGAAGGTGAAAATTGAGAGCATTCCAAGAATGAGGGATAGTCAGTATCAAGGCACAAAGTTGAAAGATGGTGTGACTTGTGTTTGAGAAACAGAAACTCATTACTTACCTTCATGCTAAGTCTATATCGACATGAGAGATTCATGAAGTCTTGGAATTAAGGAACCTCAAAAACCATCTAATTCTTCCCACTTCTGGTCAGGAATCTCACAGACTCTGATGAGTTTATTTAGCTTACCCTTGCTGGGGAAGGCATTTTCCTAACTGACCCGAGTGTTTGGATCAATGTTTTGCCATATCACTGAACACTTCTGGAATGACTTCAGCCTAGGTCGATGCACAACTTGACACAGAGTAGTTCTTTCCCAACTTCTATAAACAAGATCAAGATTCAGCCTAATGAGAAGATCATCATAATTAATGGCCTTTCCATCTGATGAGGTATTAAAAACTACTGCCAGGGGACTGTGGCTAGGTAAACCAATTGGTACTCAGTGTCTCATAATCATTTCACATTTGAATCTGCACTCAGGATGCAGGATTTAATAAGCTCAAATGAGAATCACTTTTGTAGGCAATTAAGTAAATTATCCCCCTTTAGGGAGCCTACTTAAAAGGAAGTGATAACATGGAAAGACAGAAGGAAGAGCTGGGAGAATTTTAAAAAGACAAAAGAAAACATGAGCCTTGTCAGTTCTCGGGGAAATGATCATTTGGGCAAAAGTTAGTATATGTCAAGTATGAGAGGTTTCAAGGATCAGAGAATCAAGGACATAAAACAGAAGGGGTCTCAGAGGTCACCTAATCTAACACAATCATTTTACAGATGAGGAAACTGAGGCCCAGGTAGATGAAATAACTGAATCAAATTAGTAAGCAGCAGTTAGGATTTTTTTCTCATCATCATCATCATCATGAATAAGCATTTATTTAGGAACTACTACTTGTCAGGCATGAGGTTAGCCCTAGGGATACAAAGAAAGACAAAAAGATGGTCCTTACTTTAAGGAGTCCACATTCTAATGGAGAAGATAGCATGTAATAAAAATTTGTACACACACAATTTAACATGGGTAGAAGGGTCTTTAGCACTTATCTGGTACAATCCATACTTGAAAGGATTCTTCATTGTAGAACAGTTGATGAGTGCTGATCCAGCCTTTGAGAAATTGTGACTGAGAGATGAAGGGTGAATTAACCAATGGCACTTTAGCCAATAGCAGTCCTAATCTTCCTCAAAGCCTGAGGATTCCTCCAAACACAGGGAATCATAAGATCAACCAGTTCAGAATGTCTACCTGTTTCATTTCTCATTGTTTTCCCTTTCCCATCCATCTTACACAGAGATGTCAAAATAATCTTCCCAAAACACAAGCTTAACCAATGTCACTCCCCTGTTCAAACACCTTCTCAGTTACCTACTCCCTCTAAGATAAAATACAAACAGCTCAGTCTGGCATTTCAGGATCCCAACTACCTTTCTGGCATAATTTCCCATTATTCTTCTTCATGTAGTCAGTTTATAAGCATTTATTAAGCACTTACCAGGTACAAAGGGCTGTGCTAAGTACTAGGGATACAAAGAAAAGCATGGTGCACACCTTCAAGATGCTCATATCCTATCCAGAGAGACAATACAAAAATAATTATGTTCATGCAAGATCCAGGATGTCCCAAAAGTCTGGAACTGCACTAAGACTTTTAGGACACCTGTATCAATACCATCAGTGAAAGGTAATCTCAGAGGTACTAGCAGAGCCAGGTGGATATAAGGATTTTGGAGAGTGTTCAAAATTGAAAGAAGTCAGGAAAGCTGGAGGCAGAGATGAGGAGAGAGAGTGTAACAGGTATGGGACACAGCTGAGTTAAAATACAGTGTCTGAAGATTAATTTAGTGATTGAGAAAGTGTTATTGTATCTTCTATTTCAGCCAAACTGGATTACTAGCTGCTCTCAAAGCATAGCAGGTTCTTTTAATTCTCCATCCACTCTCTCAAGCATTGCACTGTTCCCCTCCCCAACCTCCTCTCCCATCCTTCATCCACTTCCTACCTCTCTCAACTTCATTGTAATCTTATCTTTTTCAAAGCTTAGCTCATGAATTCACTGTAGCCTTCCTTGAATCTCTGGGCATCACTGTCCTATTTCTTCACAGATTAAATATTATGTATTACTGTGCATAAGTCTATTATATTTAAAAAAAAAAAACAGGACCACAGATTTAGAGCTACAAGTGACCTCAGAGGTCACCTAATGCAAGCATTACCCAAAGCCCCCAAAAAGTAAATGATTTGCCTAGGTTCACACAAGTGGTAGTGCTAAGATTTGAACTCAGTCCCTCTAACTTCAAACCCAGCAAAATTACTATTGAACCATACTTCCTCCTCTATTCTACTATAGGAGACAGCTAGTGAAGTAGCCAGAGCACTGGGTATGGAGTCAGGAAGACTTGAACTCAAATCTAGCTTCAGATACTGACTTTGAGTGACCTTGGACAAGTCACTTATCTTCTGTTTGCTCAACTGAAAAAAATGGAATAATAATAGCATCTGCCTCCTAGGGTTGTTGTGAGGATCAGATGAGATAATATTTGTAAAAAAGGGCTTAGCACAGTGTCTGGTCTATTGTCGGCATTATGTAAATTCTTATTTCCTTTCTATTATTCCCCTTCTTTCCTAGCAGAATTCAATTCAATATAGCAATCAATTAACTAGCATTAATTAATTGCCTATTATGTTTCAGGAACTATACTAGATATATAAAATATAAAAACAAAAAATGAGATGATCCTTACCCTAAAAGAGTTTACATTCACCAAGGCAGATATAGCAAACTATTTTTCTTTGTATCCCTGGTGCTTGGGGAGTCACTTGCATAGAGTAAGACATAAGACTAGAGGCAAAGAAATCAATTTGGAGGCAAATGGAATGGTTCAATCGAGAAGTGATAAGGACTTGAGCTAAAGTGGTGGCTGTGTAAAAATATGAATACTAGAAATATTTATGTAGGCAGAATTGCCAGGAATTGGTAACTAATTGAATATGTTGTAAAATAGGGATGATAACAACACCTACCTCCCAGGGTTGCTGTGAAGATCAAGTGAGATAATGATTGTAAAGTTCTTAGCACAGTGCCTGGCACATAGTAGGTGGTATATAAATATTAGCAATGATAATGAGGAGAAGGATGATGTGAGGTAAGGGAGAAAGAAGATTTGAGAATGATTCTCTTTGTGTGTAAGTCTAAGAGAATGAAAGGATGGTAGTACCTCATCGGAAATAGGAAATTTAAAAGGAAGGTAGCTTTAGGGAGAAAAGTTCTGCTATGGACATATTGAGTTTGGGATGCTCATGGTACTTTCAAGTAGAGCTATCCTAGAGACATTTAATAATATGGAACTAGAGGTCAGGACAGAGGTGAGAGCTGCATGTAAAAACCAAAGGAAAAGACAATAAACAGGAATGGGTGATCAATACTGTCAAATACTATAGAGAGATCAAGAAAGATAAGGGATGAGAAAAATTTGTCTTATTTACCAATTAAGAAATCACCTTGGATAACCTTAGAGAGAGCAGTTTTGTTTGAGTATTGGGGACAGAAAACAGATGGCAGTGGTTTAAGATCGGAGTGGGAGATGAGAAAATGGGAAACAAATGAGTATAGATGGTTTATTCTAGGAGTTTGACTTCGGAAAGGAGAGAATCATAACATCAGAAAATACATTGTCGACACACACACACACACATATATAATTTTATTTCCACTAGAATCTAGTATCAAGCCTGTATAATTTAGTGACTCATTAAATGTTAGTTGAATAAAGTGGAATTGGAAAGAAGTAGGTAATATTTGTCAGGGCAGAATGGAATTAGAGGTCAATCACTTTCTTTTTTGGAAAGACACAGTTAAGCACATTTTGCTGAATAAACTCCAGGCTCCAGGCAGCATTTTGATCTGGTATATTTTTGATTTAATGAAAAATTAAACTCTCCCTGCTTGCAATGGTTGCTGTCTTACCAAATGAACCCAAGAAGTTAATTGGTATTTATTTATTCCTAACAATCCTGAGACCCTCTAAATAGACTAGATACACCCGTTGTCTTAACAAAATCACAGAATGTTAGATTGAACATGACAAAATGGAATGTTGGAACATCAGACTCATAATATTGGAACGTGGGATATTAGGAGATAAAACATAAAATGCTTCAGTGGTCAAGTACCTTAGAGATCATCCCATCTAATTTCCCTCATTTTACAAAGCAGGAATATGAGACTAAGAGAAAGGAAGTGATTTTCACATTTTTCATAAAGAAAGTGGCAAAACTGGGACAAAAACTCAAATCTCCTCCTCCTCCTCCTCCTCTCTCATCCTTGATGTATCATATCTCTGAAGTGAAAAATAAAATTTCACTTCTCGTGAAATGACTGTGAGCAAAGAGAATTGTGCAGTCGTAGTGGATCATCTTGAACGTGATACTCTGGGTCTGAATTTTCCCTCAATTTTAAACAAAAATTGTGATGATACCAGACTTCTACCATCTGAAAAGCTCTTAACATCCTGAAGTCATCATGTCCTTTCATTTTCTCTTGTCAATTTATATTATCATTTTGTTGATTAAATAACTAACCACTTAGTCTACCCACTCAGAGGAGGGATGATGTGTGCTAAGGATTTGCTTCACACCATGCAGAGGAAAGGACAGAGTCTTCCTGGAAAGTAGGTGAATCTAAATCAGGAGCTGAGGAGACTTAAATCTCAGAGCCATGGAATGGTGGTAATTTTTTCCTTCTGTGCAGCAGAATTCGAATTATTGAAATGGAAGAAATAGGTTGGAGCAATGGAGACTCAGGCCATGAGTAATGGAACCAGGATACAAGATAAAAGGAATATCAAAGAATCCTGGTTATTTGTATAACTAGATCTTTCAGGGATTTGTGTTGACTTTAAAACATAATTTGCTGGGGTATGTTTGGTAATGTGTGTCCATAGTCCCAAATTTTATTCAAGACACAAGTACTTAATAGAACTCTTCCATCTCTGCTTCAGGATAACCTGGGTAATGTCACTACTCCTGATCATGTCTGCCTAGGCTAGGTCTACAACAACATTGCTCAGTTGAGTGTGCAAGCAAGTAACATGTATTTATTAAGCATCTACTATATGCCAGGCACTACATTAGATGCTGGGAATGCAAATACAGAGAATGAAACTGTTCCTGCTCTCAGAAAACTTACATTTTAAAGGTATAGACAAAAATTATGTATACTAAATATATAAATGTTTTATATATATGACAGATATTTACTGTATGTATACCCTATGCATTTAAGTGTATAAACAGATACATGTTATTATAGATGTATGTATATATATATATATACACACATATACATATATAGCTATATGTAACATAAATGTAAAGTATGGATATATATATACATATATATGTGTGTATATATATATATGATTGTTGTTTAGTCATTTGCAGTCACGTCCAACTCTTTGTAATCCCTTTTGGGGTTTTCTTGGCAAAGATACTGGAATAGTTAGACATTTCCTTTTCTAACTCATTTTACAGATGAGGCAACTGAGGTAAGTAGAGTTAAGTGACTTATCCAGGGTCACACAGCTAGTACATGTCTGAGGATGGATTTGAACTCAGGTCTTCCTGATTCCAGGCCTGGCACTCTATCCACCTAGCTGCCCAATATATGTAAGTAGTAAAATATAAAGTAGTTTAGGAGGGAGGACACTAGCAGCTGGAGGGATTAAGAAAGACTTCATCATCATAAATGTCCTAGTGAGCATTTAAATCACTTTAAAGTTTGTGAAATCCTTTCCAAATATTATCTCATTTGATCCTCACAACAATCCTGGGAAGTAGGTGCCATTTTTATTTCCATTTTTTATAAATGGAAAACTGAGGTAGATAGTTGTTCAGTGACTGCCCAGGCCCATATAACTAGTAAGTTTCTTAGATCTGTCAGATTTGAACTCAAGTCTTCCTGATTCTAAGTCCAGCATTCTATCTACTCAGCCACCTATCTATCCCTCAAGTAAGTGTTTGAGCCGCATCTTCAAGGAAGAGAAGAATCCATGCAACAGAGATAAGGAGGGAGTGCATTCCAGGCATGGTTCTCGAGAGGAGCAGTCATTTTCTCAGGTTTTTGATCTTGCTGCACTGATTCCTTAGCTTTGAATCTTTATTACAAAGTCCTTCATGATCCATGTCAATCCTTTTGGATTTAATTTTTGCATGAAGCCTGGAATAACTAGGGAAAATACTCTGTTCATCTTTTATGGTCCTGAATTCAACCAAATCAGACTGCACCATTTTTCTCTCTTTCCCTCGTCTCTTTTGAGCCAAACTGACCTGCTTTAAATATTGGTAGATGTCCCTGTCCCTGTGGGAGTTGGATATAAACAAAACAAAACAAAACACAAAAACACCCAAACTTTTAACTTCCCCCCAAAAAAGAAATTAAATTCATTTTGGGAGTAAAGACCCTCTAAAATTAGCCATCATATTTTCCCCTGGGCCTTATTTCCTGCTGGTTTCCATCTCCTGTCTTATGCTTCTGGGAATAAAGAGTCCACACTTCCTGATTCTAACACAAAGCCTCCACTTGCCAGCCTCCAGCCCCTTTCTAACATTCATATCAATACCTTTGATGCTGCTTCCCCTTTTTTCACCTTGTCCATGTTGAGATCTTACATACCCTAAGGGTGCCCAGACCAACGGCACCTCCACCACTGAGCCTTTTGTGATCATCCCAGCAAAAGTGAGTCTTCCTCTCTTCCTCTGAACTAACAATGTACTTAGTTTTCACTGTTCTGGTGGAAAGTTTATCATCATGTACCAAAATGAACTCCAAATGGATACATGACTTAGACAAAAAAGGTCATGTCATATAAATAAATTAGGGGATGAAGAAGAAAATGTCTTTTGCAATTATCGACAGAGCAAGAGTTAATGACATAACAAGGGATGGAGAGGATTACAGAAGATAAAATCGATAATTTTAATTACATAAAATGTAAAGCCTTGTGCCCAAATAAAACCAATGTAGCTTAAATTAGAAGTGAAATAACAAATTGACATCTAGCCAGGGGGTAGATTGAGGACAAGGGGAAAGAGTTTCAAGATCTGCTCTTCTCCCTTTTAGTATCTGATTATCTAAATGAATGTACACAAATACATGTAGGAAACAGCTGCAAATCACCCTATCATTCAATGTTTGATACTTTGATATTAGCTATACATATTCATATTGGGGAGATGTTTAGCTTAAAAAGCAATTATAATAGAGGTGAGGTGAATCAGGGAAGCCTCCTTGGAAAAGGAAGGAGAGAAACATGAGGAATAGCACAGGCAAATCCACGGAGACAAAAAAGAGTGAGAATACGCAGAAGAAAAAGGGAGTGATAACTGGACTACTCAGCCATAAATGAGGTTAAACAAATAAGGAAGCGGAAGGGAAATGGTGCAGTGCCTTCAATTTCAGGTTGGATATTGTGTTTTTTCACTCTGGGCTCCTGAGCCAGATTTTGACCCAGTATAAAATAGGTAAACTCTACATTTTAATTCACTCATAAATTGCCCGTTTAATTATCATCATCATCATCATCATCATCATGATCAATCTTCAATCATCCTTCAATCAATATTGGCAGGGAGAACAGCTAAACCAGTCCAAATATAAAGAGATAACTTCCTCTTCTTTATAACATTTATACATATGATCTACACAGGGTCTGAGGATTTGAATGTCTGGAGTAGTCTTTCCTTCCCATTTCACTGTGTTCACCAGTAAATATTCTCTAAATGGATACTTATGAAGTAAAAAAAAAAAAAGGAAAATGACTAAAGCTGGAGTGTCTGTGGTAAAACAAATACATTAATGCACTATTGATAGATCTATGAAACAGTCCAGTCAATCTGGAAAGGGATTTGGAACTATGTCCAGATAATTATTAAACCGTGCATACCCTTTGACCCAGTGATACCACTACTGGGTCTATACTCCAAAGACATCAAAGAAAGAGAAAAAGGACAAATATAAACAAAAATATTAATAGCTGTCCTTTTTGTGGTGACAATTAGAAACATAAGGGGTACTCGTTAGTTGGGAAATGGCTGTAAATGTAACAGAATATGAATTTGACAAAATGTTATTGTACTATAAGAAATGATGAAGGAGATGGTTGCAGAGAAACCAGGAAATACTTGTTTGAATTAAAGCTGAGTGAAGTGAACAGAATTAGAACAATTTATGCAAGAAAGATATTACAAAGACAAACTTTAAAAGACTTAGGAACTCTAATCAGTGTATTAACCATCCATGATTCCTGGGGACTAATGATGAAACATGTAAACCACCTTCTAACAGAGAAATGATGGACTCAGAGAGCAGATTGAGACATATACATACCCATAAACACAAACATACATATACACATAGACATAAACATGTATATATAGGCACACATATAAATGTGGAGAAAGAGAGACAGAGACAAAGACAGAGAGAGACAGAAAGACAGAGTAAGCGAGGGTGGTGGGGATATGCTTAGAAATGACCAATGTGGGAATTTGTTTTACATGACTATAAGTGTTTGTAACAGGGGGATTATTTTTCTTGCTTTCTAGTGGGGGAGAAGGAGGAGAAGGAGAGGTATATCTTCATTTTTAAACAAAACTATAAAAAATAATAGTAAGTGAATAAAAAATACCATTTTATTTTTGTCTTTGTATATCACTACTATCTAGTATTGTGCCTGGCACATGGTAGGCATTTAAGAAATGCTTGTTGATTGACTGTTTCATAAATGAGTGAACCTAATAGAAAATTTGAAGAGCCAACAGACTTCATCAGATGCTTTTACATGATTGACTGAAAGGGACAGATTACAGAAGATTCAAGTGGATTTATTGTTTGTTGAATATTAAACATATAAAAAACAAATCCAACTTCTAGAAACTTTTCTTTTTGTAGCACTAGGGGCTTAGCATATTACTTAGCACATCGAATGACTTTAACATGTCCTTTCCATTCATTCATTCATATTTTTATTGATTCATTCATTTTTATTCATTTACTCCAGTTAGACATTGCATAGTGTCATGTGGTGTGGTGTGTTGTGGCAGAAAGAGCGCTGACCTAAGAGCATCTAGTATCTAGCATTGGGTCTACTACTAACTCTCTCTGTGACCCTGGCCAGATCATTCTCTATCTCTAGGTTTTAGTTCAATAAAATGGAGTTGGAATAGATGTGTTTTTAAGGGTCTTCTAGTGTTAATCCTTGAGATAATCCAATGAGATTGCAAATCCCTAGGATGGTTTGTAACTATTATTCACCTTTGTGCACGCATAGGCATACACATATACACACAGAGTCTAAAATAGAGGTAAACAAGGAAAATATTTGCTATTTCTTTTTAAGTGAATATACAGAATAAGAAGTAATAATTAATTGCATTGTACCAGGGTCCTCTCTTTTTCTTTTCTTTACAAACTCCTGTGGCTGGAATTCTAGACAGAAAGACTGCTGAAGTGTTAGGTCTCATCTTTCTGCAAGATGGCCTTTGGTTACTGTGCACACAATCATACACTTAGGGACCTTTACTTGAAAGAGGTTCAACAGTCACTTTTCTTTTTGATGCTGACTTTTCTCTTATTTTCTTTCTATTTAGAGATATTCATGCTGGGCATGGTGCCAATTCTATAAGATGCACCTCAAGTATTATTATTATTATTATCATTTCTTTGGAAGCTACCAAAGTGGGAATTACACCCCTCGGGCTGACAGGAGCATTTGAGAGAGAGAGAGAGAGAGAGAGAGAGAGAGACACTGAGAGACAGAGACAGAGATAAAGACATGGACAAAGACAGACAAGGTGGAAAGTTAACAGAGATAACAGAGAAAGCAACAGGCAGGATAAGGCAGTATGAGATAGAAAGAGAAAGATAAGAGACAGAAATGGAGATAGAAACAAAAAAGAGAGAAAAAGGATTGAGAGTTCACAGTCTTTAGTTCTATATATTTCCCCTCAAACAGTAATAGAAATTATTTTCATTTCTAAATAGTATTTTCTTTCAGTTCAAAATTCAATCCAATTTGTAAAAAATTAATCTGTGCTTCACAAGTTACTTAGTAGAAGGAAGACTCTGCACTGGTCCTAGTCATTAGTGCACTCTCCCTTTCAAATTATTTTGTATTTATGAAATCTGTTTACATTTCTTATCTCCCAGTAGAATACAAACTCTTTGAGGGTAGGACTGGTTTTTAGTTGCTGTTGGTTTTTGTTTTTTCCTTTTGTCCCCCAAAGCCTAATAATACTGTGGTTACAGCAGTGGTATCAAACTCAAATACAAATGGTGGGCCACTATATTGTATGTAAGGATCTCTGCCAACTACATATTGACTTAGAAAATCACACATGCTTATATATTTCTTTTTTTATTAACACACAAACACATTAAATCAGATAGGAATTACATTTTCATCTGGTTCAGGCTGCAATAGGTAGTGTTGTGGTCCATATGTTTGATATCTCTGGTTTACATGATTGAACTGAATTTAATTAATTCCTTTCTTCATTCTTTGAAGACTACCAGCAAAAGTCAATTTATGAGATGCATAATGACAATATCACTGAGTTATAAACATATTTTGTTTTAACTTCATATGCTATTCAACAGACAGAGAGCCTAACTTATTTGCCAGACTTAGCACTGAATGGTTTTTAGCCTTTTTGCAGAAGTCTGCCCCATTTCCAAGTAATAAGCTTTTTTCTCTTATCAGGAGGTTAAAAAGAATGTGCTTCAGGGGCTAAAGGTCTGTCCCACAGAAGCCTTTGTAGCAAAGGCAACTTCCTCTGCATGATGGAATCAAAGAATGTCAGATCTGGAAAAGGTCCCATAGGGTGTATGATCTAATGATTTTGTTAATAGGAATCCCATCTATCATCTCTAGGATAAGTGGCCACCCAGCTTCTGGTCGAAGACAAGCAATAAGGAAGAGTCTACTGACTTCTGAAGCAACTTATTTGACTTTTCAATTGGTGTAACTATTAGTCAGTTTTTCCTATGTACTCTGGGACTGAGGCTTTCTCCTGGCATGAAGGACCCGAATACTCTCAAGGAAAGATTTACTTTATCCGTCTTCTTGTCTCTCTGTAGATAGAAATATATATATATATATATGCATATGTGTGTATATGTATATTTATGTGTGTATATATACACACATATGCATGTAAATCCCACATATATCATATATGTGTGCATATATGTATAGATTGTATGTATAACCTACCTTATTTATCAGACTTAGTTCTCTATGTATGTATACATAAACACACATGTATGAACCAACATATATACATGCATAACATATATACATGCATACACACACACACACATATAATAAAAGGCACAGGAAAGATACTTTCAAGCCCATCAAGAGCTCTCACCTTCCAGAGAGCAAACACAATCCACACAAATTACAATATGAACCTGATGGGCTTTGTTCCTGATCAGTATTCTCTACCTGATGACCTTTTTCTAGCCACTCTTTTTCCATGAGAGTCCATCACTCCATTCTTCAGGGGGTCATGGACCTTTCTCACTTTAGCTGCTGCCACTCTCCTCTACTCTTTGAAGACATTATTGGTCCTTCTTGCTTCTCCAAAGTCTGCTTTGCTGCTTCATAACATTCAGCTCTCCTCTAGTGGATGGTGATTGTCTTCTGTTCTCCCCCCTCACACACACACAACCAGATACATGTGCAACTTCTTGTTGCTGTTGAATTCTTTCAGTTGTGTCTGACTCTTCATGACCCCATTTGGGTTTTTCTTGGCAAAGAATCTGGAGTGGTTCGCCATTTTGTTCTCCAGCTTATTTTACGGATGGGGAACTGATTCAGAGTTAAGGGACTTGCCCAGGATCACATAGCTAATTATTGTCTGAGGTAGGATTTCAAGTCAGGTCCTCCTGACTCCAGCACTCTATCCACTGTGCATCTAGGTGCCCAACTTTGGTAGGTTGTTGTCCTTTGTTCTTGAAGAGGGCCAAAATGACATCACTATGTTGGGGGCAAGGTACAGTGTGTTTGACTGTGGCTGATCAGACCAATATGAGCTCAAAAGACTCTACCAGAGGTTGGGCACAAATAGTCCATATGACTACAGGTAAACTGGAGTGCCCTTATAGTCAGTTAACCATATTATAAGTCACTCCTTTTTACCTCCTGGCAGCACCTCTGAACTATTCTTAACCTGGTTTACATGAGGTCCCAAGGTATTATCACATAAGGTCACTTCAAGTGTCTATGGAAAAACAATTTTTTTTGATTCCTCAAATTTATCTTTTAAAAATTTCTAGCTTGAGTTAACATATGACAAATCCAGAGCTATTTACCTCCTCCTTCCCCAAGTGAATGGGCTGGGAACCATCTCTCACCCCTGCCAGCACGTCCCACTTAGTTTTGCTTTTTCCAGGTTCTGAAAGTCACTCCTGTTCTTTTTAAGTTCATCTTTCCTTCTCTCTTTTTCTCTGGACAGCTGGGAAATGACCCCAGACTACTTCAGAGAACTTTTCAAAGGGGAGACAGCAGGGGAAGACCTGGAAGCTGCTCTTATAATCAGGAACATTTGAATCAGAGGGAAGAAGCAACCTCTTGCTATAATTACAGCAACCCCAAATCTCTTGGTATAGTTTCTACCCACTGCTATCCTTTCTTACCTATGGATCCAAGAAGAAAGTCTAACTTCTTTTCCACATGAATGCCCTCCACATTCTTATGAGACTGTTATCATGTCTTCCTCAAGTCTGCTCTTCTCTAGGAGAACCATCCCACATTCCTTCAATCAATTCTCATATGGCACAACTTCCAACAGTGGCTTCTCAAAGATGTGGATTTGAAGTGAATAGTATCATTTGAACTATTTGTCAGAAATCTGATTCATTATCTTTCCTTGTCTATGCTGTTTGAGCATGTATTTCTGGACCTAGGACTTATAAATACCAGCAATCTAAAACCTGATTACAAACAGCCCTGCCATCCTTGTAAATCTAGGGTATTTCTTCCTGAACAGCACAACACTCTAACCTGTGGTGTTTCCCCAAGGGTGAATAAGACCTACTATGGTGTTACATGACCTGGATATATGCAGCAAATATTAAATTTGTCAAGGCTTTTTCACTATTGATATACTTAATATAAAACTCAGGTAACCTTTTCTAAGATACTTATAAATAAATAATTTTGTGTTCTCAGGAGGATAAATTAATAAATGAGTAGAATGATAACCTTCATCTACTCTCTAAGCACTTTATACTCACGGGATAATGGGATATTTAAAATTTAATATTTTATTTTTCCCAGTAACATGTAAAAACAATTTTAACATTTTTTTTTCAAATGTTGAATTCCAAAAACTCTCCCTTTCTTCCTTCCCCTCTCATTGGGAAGGAAAGCAATTTGATATAGGTTATACATGTGTAGTCATGCAAAACACATTTCCATATAACTCATGATGTGAAAGAAAACACAGAAGAAACAACAAGAAAAATAAAGTAAGTAAAGAAAAAAAAAGTATCTTTGATCTGCATTCAGGCTGTACCAGTTCTTTCTCTGGTAATGGTTAGCACCTTTCATCATAAGTCCTTCAGAATTTTCTTAGACCACTGCATTGCTAAGAAAATCTAAGTTATTCACAGTAGATCATTATACAATGTTGCTGTTACTACGTACAATGTTCTTTTGGTTCTGCTCATCTAACTTTGTGTCAGTTCATATACATCCTTCCAGGTTTTTCTGAGAGCACCCTGCTCATCATTTCTTATAGAACAATAGTATGTCCATCACAAACATATACAATAACTTGTTCAACCATTCCCAAATTGATGGACAGCCCTTTAACTTCCAATTCTTTGCCACCACTAAAAGAGCTGCTATAAATATTTTTTGTTCACATAAGTCCTTTTCCTTTTTGTTTTTTATCTCTTTGGCATAAAGACCTAGTTGTGGTATTGCTTGGTCAAAGGTCAAATTGCTTGGTCAAATTGCTCTCCAGAATGGTTGAATCAGTATATAATTTCACCATTAGTACATTAATGTTTTAATTTTCCCACATCCCCTTCAATGTTTATCATTTTGCTTTTCTGTCTTATTAGCCAATCTGAAAGGTGTGTTGTAATAACTCACAGCTATTTTAATTTACATTTCTCTAATCAATAGTGATTTAGAGTTTTTTCATATAACTATAGATAGCTTTGATTACTTTGAAAACTGCCTGTTCACAGTGTAATAGGATTTAGAAGAGAAAGGAAACTTAGAGATTTGCTTGATCAACCACTTCATTTTACAGATGAGGAAGCTGAGGCCCTAGGAGTTTATGTGTCTTATTCAAAGTTACACATGTAGCAGAACAGGCAGTAAAGCCAAGTCCTCTGATTCCAAATCCAGTACTCTTGCCATTGCACTTAAACGATAACCTGTACTATACTTATCTTTGAATTTAAATAATCTCTTTGTTCTGATGGCAAGCCCCGCCCCCCCAGGAAACAATTTAGATTTTGTTTGCTTTATTTGTTTGTTTATTATTGACTCTTTTCTTTTGTCATAGTATAGTATTCCGAAGAGGGTAGGTGCTGAATAAATAGAACAGATAGGTCAATAAGTAAATGAAAGAATGAGGGGGAAAAAAAAACAAGAAAAATCTCAGTTTCAATTTACAAGTCAGTGATCCCATTTTCAAGACCAGCATTTGTCAAACATTATGACTTAATTATTTGTGGAACCTTGTTGAGGTAACTAAACCTTTTAGCACCTCAGTTTGCTCATGTGAAAAATGAAGGCATTGAAACAGCAGACTGTTAACTGTAATACACTGTGTTCTAGCCTTCTGCTTTTAGATGTAACATTCTATTTTTTAAATGCTTCCCCATCCCTTCCACAGTGGGTGCTTAAGTGTTCTTCAAATTGAATTGAATTTGGTGCTCTTTGTAACAAGGATCCATTGATCTTAAACATTAGATGGTTCTGTTTAACATGCCTGCTATCTATCCACGAGTGTGCTGGAGCCAGCTCATACCAGCTCAATGTTAAATTTTCAGGATGAGCTCTGACAGCTCTGAAATCAGCAGACACTGAAAATCAGGGTTTGATTTATTGTTGTGTTGATTGTCTAGACTTAAGAAAATGATGGAGAAAAATTTAATAATGGAGATTAAATTTGTGATGCACATTTTTTTTAGGAGAGTCAGTTGTTAAACATTTACTCTCACACCTTTACCTGGGACTGGCCAGTTTTGTTTGCCTATTTGAGAAGGTATTCCCTCTATATGTTGTCTTCTTTAGTGATCTAAGTAGCTCCCAAAGATTCCATTTTTTATTTGTATAGGATTCCCAGATCTGCACATCCAGCTCTCATGTCCCTCTTAAGATCTGGTTTGCCATTACTTGCCTCCTGCTTCCCTGCTTGATATTCCAGGATGTCTCATAGGCATCTCAAAATCAATTTGTCCAAAATAAAACATATTATCTTTCCTCATACACCCATCTGTCCTTTCAACTGCCCCCTTTTTTTAATAAATGGGCACGCCCATCCTTCCAGTCACCCACGTTCATAATCTTAATGCTCTTGATTCTTCTTGCTTTCTCACTATTCCATACCATAAACCAATTAGTTGATAAATCTTATCAAATCTATTTGTACAACACTGTTTTCATACACACCATTCTTTCCACTCAAATGGCCACAACTCTAGTTTAGGAACTCATCTTCTACCAACTGGACTATTGTAATAATTTCATATATTGGTCTCCTAATGAATATTTCTTGTATTGAATTGAAATCTCATTAATTTAGAAGTAGCAATTGTGTTTTGTGCTATAGTAAACTATCAGTCACTAAGGTTAAAGAATCATAGATTTTGAGCTAGCTTTGACACCATCTAGTCTCCAATCCTGTCATTTTACAATGAAGAAAGTAAGGTAAATCATGGTGAAGGAGCTTACCCAAGGTCACACCAATAGTCAACGGAAAAGCCAAGATTCTATCACAAGTAGTATGACTCTAAACTTAGGGTCACCGAACTGCGACTAGACAGTCCTTTAGTTGTCTAAGACAGAGAGAAGTCTCATAGTTCATAACGGTTAGACTTGGGGCAGCTAGGTGGCCCAGTGGTCAAAGCACTGGCTCTGAAGTCAGAGAACCTGAGTTCAAATCCGGCCTCAGACCAAACACTTAACACTTACTAGCTGTGTGACCCTGGGCAAGTCACTTAACCCCAATTGCCTAAAAAACCAAAAACCAAAAAATATAATGGTTGGACTAGGTGATCAGTGAGGTCTCCTCCAACTCTGGATTCCATGAAGGTATAAATATGCTAAAGTTATCCTTCTCATTATTTGTGGAAGTAGTTTTTGTAAGCCAATAAATACTCTAACAATATTGCCCTCTAAGGCCTTATAATAGTGTGGTGGCAATCCATAGTTACTGAAGGTTATTTCAGCAAACCATAGCCTCTGATTATTCCTACCAAACTGGAGAAACTTCTAGGAAATACCCATCAATGGAATGATTGCACATAGTTCATGTAATGATATAGGCTGGTTGTCAGGAGCACGACCACTAAGAAATAAATTATTTACCTACAGAAAATCATGAAGGCAAATTATTAGGGCTTAAAGAGGAAGCAACTTGTGTGGGTACAGGGAGAACCCATAATGATGGTGTCATGGCTCTTTTCATGTATTGAAAGTACTAATAAATAGGGTTAATAAAACAGGAAGCTTACTTAAAAGATGAAACCATTTTTGCACAATTTAACAGTCCCCATCCCAATACAAGCACTAAGCATGATTAATTATTTAATAGACAAATCATTCTTATTAATTCATTAAAGTATGCCCAGTGGGGACTCCCACTAGACAATGCTTTGTTATACATTAATCAGTGTTATTGCACGTTCTTGGAAGGAATAAAACAGCATGCCTTTAAACGTACTGTGGAATATAGACTTTTTTTCCCTCTAATTTCTAATGGCCTTCCCCACAATTAGTTCAAATTAGTGAGCTGCCTGAGGTGATAGGGGTGCATTTACAGTAACTACTGTTCAAAATCAATACACAGCACTGGTATGGGTAATGTTTCCTCATAAAACCACATGACACTAGCAGATGGTGTGAATGACATCCTAAACAATATGGCTGACTGGTGTGCCTAGCAATGGGGCAGTGGAGTTATTTTTAAAATGTACCTTAATGAATATATGTTTATTGTTTTCCTACATACTTTCTCTTTACATAAAGAACTATGAAGTAAAAATCTAAGATTTCTAGTTAATATGTAGATGTGCATATATATGTGTAATATATACCAAGAAAGTTTTCAACAAGCATTATTTTTATTATAATATCATTCTTGTGAATACCAGAGCAATAATAAATGGAACAGTTTCTGTTTATTCACAAAAAGAACAAAACTTGACAACTCACAGTGATTGCTATATTCTGTAACTCAATATATTGACTTTCCATACTAGAAAGAATAGTATAAATCTAGGCAATGCAATATTAGCTAGAATATAGCAGATTTTGTTCTATGTACAAGAAGAAAAGGAAACCAGCAACACTGCTGCTACCCCAGTCACATCAATAAAGAGTGGACTCTTTTTTATCCCTCATTGACTAAACTACGTCCCGGTTTTCTGGGATATGTTCCTCTTCTCTGAATCTCTTTACCATAGAAGAGCTGTATTGAACTGTTTTCAGAGGAGAGCCACCCATTATGTCAGCCTATAAAAGAGGATAATTCCTACTATATTAGCTCTCTTTAACCTGCCTTCCATGCAAGGATGTCCTGAGACATTTCTCTAGATTGTGCCAAGACTCAATCTGAATACAGCAGTTTCCACTTCAATAAATTGTATGTGAAATTAATCTGAGACAGCTAAATAGGAAGGATCTGGGGGATCTCTTGGGGGCAAGTTCAGGAAATGCAGTTAAGGCAGAAGAGAAACAGGTAGATCTCAGAATTGTTTAGAACTGATATAGGTCTCACAACATAGAACTCTTAGAATACAAAACAATAGACAGAATCAAAAGGAAGGAAATGAAGGACACAGACATTTATTAAATGTTGAATTAATTCAATTCAAGAAGGCACCTGGACTGAATTTGTTGAACATGTATTAAGCACCTATAGGATTCAGATTATTGGGCTTAATGGCTAGGACAATTACAAAGTTTAGATAAGATACAGCCTCTGCCCTCACTTCCATCCCTTTCTTAACCATGCCCCCAGCATTCTAACTATTATCCCCAATTTCCTTGTCATCCTTGAACTCTGCCTTTGGAACCACTCTGAGTTTTGATAGGTGAGATCTTGCCTTATCTTGCCTAGAAAAGGACCTCCATATGACTTTCCAGTCCTCTAAATTGAACATACAACCTCCTCTTCCCTTGTAGTGTCCTTTTAAGTATTGCTTTTCCAACTAGAAGGTTTGATCCTTAAAGGAAGGGGCTTTCTTGTCTCATTTATTTGAATTTTCAGCATTTTGAACAGTGCCTAACACATAGTGCTTAATAAATACTCCCTTCTTTCCTCCCTTCCTTTCTTTTTTCTCCCTTTCTCCTTCTCATTTCCTTCCTCCCTCTCTCCTTTCCTTCCTTCCACTTAGAGACTAGAATGAAGATACACAAAAATAATTATAAAGAGAGGTCCAAGGAAAGAAAGCTTTTTTTTTAATTTGGAGAGAATTAGGGAAGATTTCATTGAAGGAGATAACATTTGAATTGTGCTTTAAAGAATGTGTGAGAATTAAACCAGCAAGGGGAAATTCAGGGGCTTGTAGGAGGAGGGCATTCTAAGTATTAATAACTGTGTGCAATCCCAGGTGATGGGCATCTAGAGGACAGGTGATCTGTAGTGTAGAGCACCTGAGAGAATTATGTGTAGGATAAGGTTAGAATAATTGGGTGCTGTCAGATTGGATAATAATTGGGAGGTAAAGGGTCATGTATGCAAGGTTAATTTTAATTATAGATAATTGGGAGCTATTTCATGTCTTGGAACAGAGGAGTGGTATGAAAAGATCTATCTATATGGAATTAGTTTGACAGTATATGGATTGGTGGATAGGAAAGAAGAAAAAGTGGAAACAGAGAGAATTTGTCAGATGTGTGTTATGACAGTACAGGTGGGAAATAATTAGGAGATAGATTAAGATGGTAAAAGTGAGAATTGAGATGAGGGGACAGAAGAGAGAGATGCCACAGAATCATCTTGTACAACTTGGCAACTTGGGAGGCAGAGCCAAGATGGCAGAGTAAAGGCAGGGATTCACCTGATCTCCCCCTAACCCCCTCCAAATACCTTTGAATAATGATTCTAAACAAATTTTTAAGTGGCAGAACCCACAAAAAGGCTGAATGAAACAATGTTCCAGGCCAAGACAACTCAGCAGGTCGGCAGGAAAGGTCTGTTGCACCAAGGTGAGAGGAGCATAGTTTAGCACAAACCGTGCTGGGACAGACCAGGCTCCAGCAAACCTGGAGCAGGCCTTGAGGAGACTCAATCAGTGGCGGTAGCAGCAGTTTCCAGACCTCTCAGCCCATAGAGACAGGACAAGTTACAAGGTCAGTAGGAAAGGTCTGTTGCACCTGGGTTTGAGGGGAGCGCAGTACAGCTCAGGCAGCACCAGTACAGCCCCAGCCCCAGCAAACCAGGAGCAAGCCTTGGGAGCCATTGAATCAGCAGAAGGAGCAGCTGCTTCTGGAGCTCTCAGTCCACAGAGAGTTCTGACAACTGGTCAGAAGGAGATTCAGGGCTCTCTTTGCTAGCACTGAGACAGGACTCTGTTGCTTTGTCCATCCTCTGATCCAGATCACAGTCCTGGGTAGAAGTCCCAGGGTGAGGAGGAGCACTAGCACACCAGAGCTTATGGCCAGAGTGGAGCAGGGACCCTTCTAACAGTTTCAGTGATGCAGAGTGTTTGTGGTCACTCACTGACCAGAGCACAGACCAGAAAAGTAATAAACACACTTCTCCTTAGATCATACCACTTTGGAAGAACTGAAAACTTACAGGTTGCTAGGAGTATCTCTGAAAACGGATGCACAAAACCCCTGAAGCTTGGACAGTGTGCCATCCACCCTGGATGCAGAGCCCTACTTTAACAAAGAATGGAAAGTCAAGTAATATGCTGGGAATATGAACGAACAACAGAAAAAAAGTTACTATGGTGACAAGATCAAAACATACACTTAGAAGAAGATGACAAAGGCAAAGCTCCTACATCCAAACTCTCCAAGAAATATATGAATTAGCCATGGAAGTGTTCTCAAAAAAGATTTTGAAAATCATGTAAGGGAAGTAGAGGAAAAACTGGGAAGAGAAATGAGAGTGATAGAAGAAAATCATGAAAAATGAGTCAACAGCTTGGTAAAGAAGACACATGCAAAAAAAATACTGAAGAAAATAATACCTTAAAAAATAGGCTAGACCAAATGATAAAAGAGGCACAAAGAGTTGATGAGGAGAAGAATGCATTCAAAAGCACAATTGGCCAAATGGAAAAAGAGGCAAAAAACTCACTGAAGAAAAAATACTCCTTAAAAAGTAGAATTGGCCAAATGCAAAAAGAGGTTCAAAAGGTCACTCAAGAAAATAATTCCTTACAAACTAGAATGAACAAGATGGAAAGTAATGACATTATGAGAAATCTAGAAACAATAAAGCAAAACCAAAAGAATGGGAAAAAAAATAGAAGACAATGTGAAATATCTCATTGGAAAAACAACTGACCTGGAAAGCTAAACTGAGTATAATCCTTCAGGGGAAAAAATGAATATTCAATGAAATAGAGGCCTTTCAAGCTTTCCTGATTAAAAGACCAGAGCTGAATAGAAAATTTGACTTTCTAATACAAGACTTAAGAGAAGCATAAAAAGGTAAACAGGAAAGGGAAATCATAAGGGATTTGGTAAGGTTAAACTGTTTATATTCTTACATGGGAAGATGATACTTGTAACTCATAAGAACTTTTTCATTGTTAGGGAAGACAGAAAGAGTATACATGGAGGGCACAGGTGTGAGTTGAATATGAAAGGATGATATCTAAAAAAATTAAATTAAGGGGTGACAGAGAAATGTACTGGGAGAAAGGGAAATGGAGTGGTAGAATGGGGTAAATTATCTCATATAAAAGAGGAAAGAAAAAGCTTTTACAGTGTAGAGAAATAGGGGGAAGGTGAGGGGAGTAAGTGAACCTTACTCTCATCAGAATTGGCTCAAAGAGGAAATAACATAAATACTGAATTGGGTATAGAAATCTGTCTTACACCATGGGAAAGCAGGAGGGGAAGAGGATAAGAGAAGGGGGCAGGGGGTACTCACAAAAGAGAGGGTGGGTTAGGGGAGGCAGTAGTCAGAGGCAAAACACTTTTGAAAAGGGAGAGGGTAAGAAGAGAGAGGATAGAATAAATAGGTGGGGGGATAGGATGGAGGAAAATACAGTTAGCCACAGTAACTGTGAAAAAAAAATTGAAGCAAGTTTCTCTGATAAAGGCCTCATTTCTCAAACATATAGAGAACTGAATCAAATTTATGGGAATAAGAGCCATTCCCCAATTGATAAATGATCAAAAGATATGAACAGTTTTCAGATGAAATAATCAAAACTATCTGTCACCATATAAAAATAAATAGTCTAATTCACTGTTGATTGGAGAAATGCAAATAAAACAATTCTTAGGTACTACCTCATACCTATTAGAATGGGTGGTAGGATAGAAAAGGAAAATGATAAATCTTGGAGGGGATGTGGGGAAAATGGGGCATTAATGCACTATTTGTGGAGTTGTGAACTGATTCAACCATTCTGTAGAGCAATCTGGAGCTATGCCCAAAGGGCTATAAAACCAGGCATACCCTTTGACCTGCCAGTACCACTACTAGGTGTGTATCCCAAAAGTTTGTTTTTTAAACAAGAAGGAGAAGGATCTATATGTACAAAAATACTCATAATGGTTCTTTTCTGGGGGTAAAGAATTGGAAATTGAGGGGATGCCTATCAACTGGAAAAAGGCTGAACAAGTTGTGGAATGTGATTGTGATGGAATACTATTGTGTTAGGAAAAAATGTTTAGCAGGATGCTCTCAGAAAAGCCTGGAGAGACTTTTATGAACTGATGTAAAGTGAAATGTACTGTGTACAAAGTAAAGCAGTATTGTAAGATGATCAGCTGTGAATGACTCAGCTATTCTCAGCAAAATAATGATCCAAGACAACTCTGAAGGACTTAAGATGAAAAATGCTATCCATTGCCAGACAAAGAACTGATGGTGTCTGAATACAGATTAAAGCACACTTTTTTTGTTGTGGGTCTTTTTTTTTTTTTGATCTATGTTTTCTTTCATAACATGACTATTAGGGAAATGTTTTGCATGAAAACACGTGTATAATCTACGCTGAATTGCTTGTCTTTTCGATGGGGGGCGTGGAAGGGAGAGAATTTGGAACTCAAAATCTTAAAAACAAATATTAAAAATTGTTTTTACATGTAACTGGGGAAAAATAAAATACTAAATAATAACAAAATAGAAAAAAAAGAATTTGGCAGAGGTGAGGGGCAGAGCAGATTCAAAGGTGACACCAAAGTTTCAAAGTGAGAGATTGAATGAATACTGGTACTAATGATGAAAATTTTGAAGTTAAAAGATAATCAGGCTTAGTGGGAAACATAAGCTTAGTTTTGAACATGATGAGCTAGAAATATCCGTAAGGAATCCAAAAGAGAAATCATTAGACCTTGTAGCCTTTACAACCAAGAAAACTGAATTTTACAGCAGGATGAGGTAGATTATAGAATGTCAGGGCAAGAAGGGGTCTTAGAAAATAGAATTTTAGAATATAGACCTTGAAATTTTAGAGCTAGTAAAACTCTTAGAGATCATCTAGTCAAACCTTTTTATAGAAAGGAGAAAATCGAGGCCCAGAAAGAAAAAGTGACTTGTCCAACGGCACATAGGGAGCATCTTACATTTGGATCAAGGTCTTCTGACTACTACGAAGAACAAATAATAGGGTCCAGGTTTTAGTCGTTTGAAGAGTTAGCAAGAAGCAAAAGAGGACATGGTTAAACCTTGATAATAAGGAAAGGTCTATTTTCTCTCTTCCCGACTTGATAACACTTATTTGTTGTATTTTGCCCTAGGTTAAGATACCCGAACACAAAAGAGACTAAATCATTTATGTAGTATTTAAATTTTACTAATCTCCCCAGGTTCATAATATGCCAAGTTAGTCTATGTGGAAGACAGGAAGAAAAGCTGCCAGGTACAGATCAGAGTTTGGGGGCTACATTCAAAAAAAAATTAACTTTTGGTAGATCATATGCACTATGCAGACATAAATTTACATAGAGGTTCTTTAGTGGGTTGAAGTTTGGGTGATAACCTCAGATTGCTACTAAATTCAAGCTTTTGTGACTTAATGAGGGAACATAGGACTCTGCCTAAAGAAAGAAGGTCTTGACAGAAGGACACAAGGAGCAGGCACTGGGAAAACAAGGTGTAGGAGAAAGAGCCTAGGGACTAATGCTAAGGAAACCAAGGTTCCAGTCCAGATTGGGATCATTACACTTTCTGTGTAACCTTGGGAAAGTCATCTCTGCTTTTCCGGGTTTTAGTTTCATCTCTAAATTAAAGGATTCAATTTAATTTTTAATTAAAGCATTAAAATCTCTGGGGTCTCTTCCACATCTAACAGTTTATGTTCAAACATTCTATGTTTTAATGTTCCTTTCCAGTCTTATAGCCTATCATTCTATGATTCTATTACAGCAGGACAATGAGCCCTGGGAGTGATTAAAAAAAAAAACAAGGAAGCCATATATTTTGGATATAGATCTATATTTATAAAATGTTGGAACCAGAAAGGACCTTCAATATACAACAGATTAGCACTGGTGGTTGCTTTAGTAATCACTTCAAAAGATCATCATGTCCTCCCTGCCTCCTATGCCAGCAATTTTAAAGATTCCCAACCTGAAGCCCCAAGAAATGATAACGTTCCCAAGATCACACAGTTAATGGGTGACTGAGACAGAAGTGGAACCCAGATGCTCTGATTCACTGCCCAACGCTTTTCCCATGGCAACACACACTTCTTTGTTCAACACACGGCCACCGTTCTTCCAACTAAAAAAGTTCGCAACCTAATAATTATGCTTGATTTTTTAACTTCACTCTCTCTCACTACCCTACATCCCCACATATACACATATACCTCTCCCACTTATGATAAGTTGTTTAGCTTTGTCAATTTCATCTCCACCATATTTCTAGTATTCATCCCCTTCGGTCTACTCAGTGGCTTAGTGGTGCAGTAGAAAGAGTTCTAGGCCTACAGTCAGGATGACCAGAGTTCAAATCCAGTCTCTGTCACGTACTAACTGCGTGACCACGGGGCAAATTATATAACCTCTTTTTTGCCTCAGTTTCCTCATCTGTAAAATGGAGATAATAATGCCCTACCTCCCAGGGTTGTGAGGATCAAATGTGATAATAGTTGTAAATCTTAGCACAGTGCCTGCCACAAAGTAAGCATTATATAAATATTATTATTATTATTTATTGCGATTCTTCACACTCTTGTCTCATGTCTGTATTACTGAAATAGCCTCATAAGTGCTATCTTGCCATCCAGTCTCCCCATTCATCCTTCACAAAGCTGTTCAACCAATAGAACATAATCAGTATAGGGCTGTTTAAGAATCTTCAATGGTACAACATGGGTAATATGGAAATGTTTTGCATGACTGCACAGGTTAATCTATATCAAATTGCTTACCTTCTCAAGGAGGGGGCAGGGGAGAGAGGGAGAGAATATGAAACAATTTTTTTTTAAATGTTAAACTTTTTTGTTCACATATAATTGAGAAAAATAAAATAATAATTAAATGTAAAAATCTATGTAAATTGCTTTGCAACCATTAAAATTCTATATAAACATTGGCTATCTTTTAAAAAAAAAAGAATTTTCAATGGTTTCCTCTTGCCTCTAGGCTTAGCAATTGAAGCCAACCTTTCCTGGCTGGAGAAGGGAAGAAGGAGGAAGGGAATCAACATTTATATAGAATCTATTATGCACCAGGCACAGTGCTAATTGTCTTACAAATATTATCTCATTTGATCTCCTAATAACAGCCCTGCAAGGTTAAGTATCATCCCCATTTTACAGATGAGGAAATTGAAGCAAACAGAGGTTAAGTGACTTGCCCAGAATCCCACAGCTAATAAGTCTCTTAGGATAGATTTGAACTCAGGTCTTGCTGACTCCAGGGCCAGGGTTCTATCCACTGTGTTTCCTATCTGCCTTCAAACTAGCTGTGCTCCTGTCAAACTGTCACACTTGTCTTTCTCTTACTCAACATTCTAGCTCCCATGTTTTTACATGGGTTAATCTTCCCAGGCCTAGAATTTTTTCCCTTCTCATCTCTGACTCTTACAACCCCTACCTTCACTTAAGTCTAAACTTATGTGTCATTTTCTTCAAGAAGTCTTTCCTGATTCCCCCAGATGTTAGACCTCCCTCCCCACCCAAATAATTTTGTATTTATTTCATATTTATGTATTTGTGAACCTGTCCCTTTCCTGAATATAAGCTCTTTGAGGGAAGAGGCTATTTCATTTTTGCCTTTGTGTTCCCAGAACCTACCACAGTGCCTGACCTACAATAGGTACTTAAAAATGCTCCTTGATTAAATGGATTTAAAGTCAGGGAACCTGGGTTGGAATCTCAGCTGTGTCACTAACTGCTTATGTGACCACAATCAAGTCATTTATTCTGTTTTGGGTTCAGTTTCTTATCTAGAAAATGAGAGGATGGTACTAATTGACCTCACAGAACTCTCTTAGTTCTAAATCTATGTACGACTATTACCTCGTCCAAAAAGCCTTGAATACACTTCATGCAACACTAGAAATATCATAGCCAAAGGATCTGATCCAGTGAGGCCAGCTCTGTTTACTGGCAAATCCTAACTGCTGCTGCAATTTCCCAGCTGAAATAGCCCCTTGCAATCTCACTTTCTAACTCCCAAACATGCCATGTGTGAGCCTTCTGAGAATGAACATTATGCCAGTGCCTAATACCAAGAACCATAATTCTAAAACATCACCAGGAGAGACAGAAAATGTTATGCAAAGAGCCCTGTTTATCTGACTCACGTTTTTCTTGGCCATCTGTCTAAGCCATATGCATCTGAAATAAGAGCTAAGTATAGCCCTCTTGCAACTAATCAAATATTTGTAATTGTCACAACCTTCTAACTTTGATTTCTCGCTTTGTTTGAAGCAGCCCAGTTTCTGTCCCTGTCCCACAGAGCCTTTTGTGACCTGCTGTATGACCCCTGCAAGGAGGTGGAGAGTTGGGGATGAGGTGCCTCCTGGGTAGACCAGAAAGGGTGACCTTGGAATAGACACTCTGAGTATCTGGTAACAGCCTAGGAGGTTTCTTGCTGACATAGCAGAGAACAGAATCCTGATAGACCCAGACACAGACTCTGATCTTTACCTCTTCTTGAAGGCCCACCTCAGGTTAGCCTCGTCTGATCAGCTTACCCCACAGAGAATTCTCTGTAGTTGGGTTCTGATTGGGTCCTACAGTGATAGTTCTGAGTACTTAGGATTCCTAGTATCAGGGAACACAGAGAAAGTATAACAACAGAGAAGAGTTGACATCGTAAAAGAAAAATGAGAAGATGGCAACGATTAGCTTTCGCTCCTTGAATCTTTGCCAAGGATCAACTGTTCTGAGTAGCTGGGGAAGGGGTGTGACAAATTACATGTCAGGTCATGTTGTGGATTGAGAGCCCTTTAAAATCAGGTATAGCTGAAAGTATAGCCTGACAAAGCATTTTATCACAGAATTTACTCACTGATAAATGAATGGATACATTGGCTATCCTTACGTGTAATGTAGTAGAAAGAGCATTGAATCTGAGAACCGAAAGCTGAATTTGGTTATTTATGACTTCTTGTGTGACCTTGGAAAAACCATGTCACATGTTCAGAACTATTCTTTATCTGTAAAAGAAAGGAAGTTAGAGGGGCAGCTAGGTGGTGCAGTGGATAGAGCTCCAGTCTTGGAGTCAGGAGGAGCTCAGTTCAAATTCGGCCTCAGAAACTTGACACTTACCAGCTGTGTGACCCTGGGCAAGTCATTGTGACTTGCCCAAGTCAACTGTGACTGCCTCACCAAAAAAAAAAAAAAAAAAAAAAGATTAGACTATATGATTTTCCTTCTTCCTATATCTGTCTAAGCCAGGGCTTCTTAAACCTTTTCCTCTCATGACTTCTCATCACCTGAGAAATTTTTATGCAACCCCAGGTATATAGTCATATAAAATAGGTGTACAAATCAAACACTTACTGGTAATAAATCATAAAGAAATTTATTTTAAAACAATTCTTTGGTATACATGTAATTTTACCATTTATTAAAGACAAAAGCAAATTTACATACTAATGAGATTGATGTGCTTGTTTATTTTTACATAAAGAATTAAATCTTGACAGAATATTTGATACTCCAGGACATAGAGCATCTTTTCAGAGTTGATTGATATTTTGATTTTATAATCATCAATGCTGTGTTCAGAACCCAGGCTGTAGTGAAGTTGTGCGATGCAACACCAGAAAGCCCACAGTTTAAGAAGCACTGATCTAAGACATAAGATAAATTTGGATCTCAGATGTATAGCTAGCACGGATCTTAGAGGCTGCCTAATTCAATCTCTTTATTTTACAGATGAGGAATCTGGCCCCTCAGAGAGGTTAAGGGACCTCGCTCATCATCATATCACTAGTAACAGGCAGAGTTAGGATTTCAACCGAGGTCTCCTGACTCCAAGTTCATTAATCTATCTACTTGGTCCCATGGTCAATAAACAATTTTGCCCACTACCTCAGAATCAATTATATTATACTAAAATTCAATGATGCTGCTCTCACTATTATTTCTTTGCATTTTCACTTAGTTGTGGTAGCAATGAGCAATTACTGAATCTGTGGTGGGTTTAATCTGTCCTTCAAAAAGGTACTTGTGACAATAGTAAATAGCACAATAAGGGGGCATTCTAGATCCCTGTTAGCCTATTATGATACAGTTTCATCTACCCCATTTGATCAAAACATAACAACCAGAAGAAGACAACAATGTCAAAGCTCCTACATCCAAAACCTCCAAGAAAAATATGAATCAGTCCCAGGCCTTGGAAGAGCTCAAAAGGAATTTTAAGAAGCAAGTAAGAGAAGTAGAGGAAAAACTGGAAAGAGAAATGAGAGTGATGCAAGAAAATCATGAAAAACAAGTCAACAGCTTGCTAAAGGAGACCCCAAAAAATACTGAAGAAAATAACACCTTGAAAAATACCCTAGGGGCAGCTAGGTGGCACAGTGGATAGAGCACTGACCCTGAAGTCAGGAGGACCTGAGTTCAAATCTGGCCTTAACCAAACACTTGACACTTACTAGCTATGTGACCCTGGGCAAGTCACTTAACCCCAGTTGCCTCAAAAAAAAAAAAAAACCCTAACCCAAATGGCAAAAGAGGTCCAAAAAGCCAATGGGGAGAAAAATGCCCTAAAAAGCAGAATCGGTCAGATTGAAAAGGAAGTCCAAAAGATTACTGAAGAAAATGCTTTCTTAAAAATTAGAATAGAGCAATTAGAAACTAGTGACTTTATGAGAAATCAAGATACTTTAAAACAAATCCAAAAGAATGAAAAATTAGAAAACAATGTGAAATATCTCATTGGAAAAACAACTGACCTGGAAAATAGATCCAGGAGAGAGAATTTAAAAATTATTGGACTATCATGATAAAAAAAAGAGCCTAGACATCATTTTTCAAGAAATTATCAAGGAAAACTGCCTTGATATTTTAGAACCAGAGGGCAAAATAGAAATTGAAAGAATCCACTGATCTCCTCCTGAAAGAGATCCCCAAAGGAAAACTCCTAGGAATATTGTAGCCAAATTCCAGAGTTCCCAGGTCAAGGAGAAAATATTACAAGCAGCCAGAAAGAAACAATTCAAATATTGTGGAAACACAATCAGGATAACACAAGATTTAGCTGCTTCTACCTTAAGGGACCGCAGGGCATGGAATATAATATTCCAGAGAGCAAAGGAGATAGGATTACAACCAAGAATCACCTGCCCAGCAAAACTGAGTATAATCCTTCAGGGGAAAAAAATGGTCATTCAGTGAAATAGAGGACTTTCAAGAATTCTTGATGAAAAGACAAGAGCTGAATAGAAAATAGAAAATACAAGACTCAAGTGGAACATGAAGAGGTTAAACAGGAAAGAGAAATCATAAGAGACTTACTAAGGTTGAACTGTTTACATTTTTACATGGAAAGATGATATTTGTAACTCATGAGACCTTTGTCAGCATTAGGGTAGTTGGAGGGAAAAAATGATATGTAAATATATAGATGGATAGATAGATAGATAGATAGATAGATAGATAGATAGATAGATAGATAGATAGATAGAGGGCATAGGGTCACTTGAAGATGAAGGGGTCATATCTGGAGAATAAAATTAAGGGGTGAGAGAGGATTATACTAGGAGAAGGAGAAAGGGAGAGGTAGAATGGGGTAAATTATCTCACAAAAAAAAACAGAAAAGAAAAGACTCTTACGGTGGAGGCGAAACTGGGGAAGGTAAGAGGGAATGAGTGATTCTTATTCTCATATGATTTGCCTTGAGGAGGGAATAACATACACACTCAATTGGGTATGGAAATTTGTCTTACCCTACAGGAAAATGGGGGGGAGGGGACAAGAGAGTAGGGGGATGATAGAGAGAAGGTTGGGAAAGGGGGTTATCAGAAGCAAATATTTCTAAGGAGGGACAGGGTCAAAAGAAAAAATGGAATAAATGGGGGGGCAGGATAGGATGAAGGGAAATAGAGTTAAATTTTCACAGCATGTCTACTATGGAAGTGTTTTGCATAACTGCACACGTGTAACCTATATTGAGTTGCTTGACTTTTCAATGAGGGTGGGTGGGGAGGGAGGAAAGGAGAAAATTTGGAACCCAAAGTTTTAAAAACACATGTTTAAAAAAATGTTTTCACATGCAACTGGGAAATAAGTATTACAGGAAATGAGGTACAGAAATCTATCTGGCCCTATAGGAAAATAGAAGGGGAAGGGGATAAGAGAAGGGGGGGGAGAGATTGAAGGGAAGGCAGACTAGGAGAAGGAGTATTCAGAATGCATGCCATCTTGGGGTGGGGGGAGGAACAAGATGGGGTGAAAATGTGTAATTCAAAATCTTGTGGAAATAAATGTTGAAAACTAAAAATAAATAAAATTATTTTAAATAAAGAAAAATATAACAAAAAAGTTTTTAGAAGGAATGACAGAAATTAAGGGACTAGCAGGGATCAGAGCACACCTATAGGAACTATCCTGATTCTGGGCTCCAGGTGGTGCTGATCCTAGAAAACTACAGGTCTTTCCACAAACATTACTGCCTAACCAAGCCTTACCCAAGATTTGTATTAGCCAACCAATGAATTAGTCATCCCTCCTATTGCTGTATCACCTGAAAATATGGTCATCATGTCCCTGATGCCTTTATCTAAGTCATGGACAACAACGCGGAATAGCACTAAGCCAACCACAACCTTCTGATGCACCCTACTGCAGTCCAAGATGACATCCAGATATTAAGAACAACTCTTTGAATCCAGTTATCTAACCATTTAAAAATCCATCTAATGGTACTTTCATGTAGTCTAAATCTCTCCAACTTTTCTACAGGAATAAGGTTTAAAAAAAATGTCCTGCTAAAGCTTTGCCAAACTATATCTAAGGCACTCCCCTGCTCTGCCGTATTGCAATTCTGCCCTACCGCCACCACCAAAAAAAGAAGATTATTCTGACATAACTCATTCTTAATGAAACCATTCTGGCCCTTTATAATCACTGCTTTCATTTCTAGATATTACCAAAACAACACCCTTAGTTTGGAAAGGAAGGGATTTGACAAGTAGGTATGTTTGAGGAATGACCATAACTGATAGATACTCCTAGTTTGTAAAAGCCTGTATGTAGTGATGGAAGGCTAAGTGATTAATAATTACCTGTCCTAGAGCTCTGATTATTGATATTTTGGAACTTACAGGTAATTACGCTAATATGCACAGCTAGAGAATTGCAGTGTCTGAACTTTTGTCCTGAAATAAAATAAATCCACCAAATTACTCCTCTTATTCCTTCTCCTCATTTTAGTACTACTACAATCATCCCCATCACCACTACCACCACACTACTTCTACCACTTACAGGTGCTTTGAGTTGAAAAATCAAGAAAGGCATAGACCTACCGTTTAGGGCACTTGGATAATGATACATAATGCTGATCTCCCGAGAATTATAAATGAAACTAGGAAACATGGAATTGAAACCCAAGAGAAATTAGAAGATGGTTAGAGAATCCCAAACTTCCTTCCATGAGTTCCAGTCACCAATCCAGGAAGAATTATATCTCATGGTGCTAAATGAGAACTGGTAAATCTGATTGGTAAACCTCTGCCATTATCCTTTTGAAAAATAACATATAATGGGAGAGTATTGGAGAATTAGAGACACAAATGTTCTGTTTTTTTTTAAAGTGGGAGATGGATCATTCCAACGCTAGGCCAATGACTTTGACTTTTACTGCTGAAATTCTAGAAGAGTACATTTAACAGATGATTTATGAGCATTTAGAAAGAGAAATTTAATCACTAAGAACCACTATGGATTCACTGAGAACTCACAGTGGTATAAATTCATTTCCTTTTAGTAAACAAGGTTATAAAACTGATAGATGATGAGAATGCTGTAGAAAACATCCCTAGATTTCAGAAATGCACTTGATAGAGTCTCTAATAACTAAGGTGGTGTGTGTTAATTTAGTCAGGAGATCTGAGATCAAATACTAGTTCTGAAATTTATTAACTATGTGACCATGGGAAAGTTTCTTAAGCCTCCTACTCAGAGAGGCTTATTTATTCATAAAATGAGGAATATCTCCATTGTATTTATCACAGAGGTTTTATGAAGATAGTGCTTCTTAAACCAATGAAGTACTATAGATGTATGAGTTATTTTTAATGTCCCTGAAATTTGAATGCAGAGATGTGGAATAAATGATAGTTTAACTAGGCAGATTTGGAATTGGGTGACTGGACCCATAGAATTCTTATTAATGATCAGTGTCAAACTAGTGGTGAGAGATGTGGTAATTTTTATTGAAGTAGTACAGGGTTCTGTTATATTAGATATTTTAATCAAAGATTTACTTGAATGACTGGGTGGAATTCTGATTAAATCTATGGATGACATAAAAATAAAATCAATGCTTTGGATGCAACTGAAAATATGTCTCATTCTGCACCTATCTCTGCAACATTGCTCTACCAAGAGGTGAGAGTTATGTTGTCATCACTCTTCTAAAGTCATGATTGATCATTACATTGGTAATGGTTCTAAAATATTTCCAAATTGTTTTCCTTTATTGTGATCATCTTGTACATGGTTTTGGTTCTGCTCATTTCATTCTGCATCAGTTCAAACAAGTTTTCCCAAGTTTTTCTGAGTCAAATATATTTGTATTTTCTTAAGGTCCAATGATATAGCACCACGTTGATATAATGCAATTTTTTAACAATTCATTAATTGATGGACACTCACTTTATTTCCAGCCCTTTGCTACAACAAAAGGTATTGCTGTAAATATTTTGGTAAAAATAGATTTTTTCCCTCTGTCTTTGAACCCTCCGGGGTATAAATCCAGTATTGTTATAGCTGAATACGGTTTCATTATATTTAGGTTATTTTTGAAATTGCATTCCAAAAGAATTGGATCCTTTCAGTCCTCTACCAACAGTACATCTAATGCACTTTTCATGTATTATTTTGAATTCTGACTCTTTAGATATATATTATATCTCTCAACAGACTATAAGTTGTATGAGGTCAGAGGCTATAATATATAAAATTCATTTAAATCAAAAGTCAGTTAAAAGGAAGATATTAAATGTTGAACTTTTTCTGATCCAATATTGGGGCTTAACAGTGCCTTGAGGAATATTCTTGAAATAGAAGGCTTTAATATGGTTTTATTTACAATGTAGCTGTATTGCCAAACATGCTTTTCCTTACATATCTCATCTTCCATTTTTGTGCCTCTGTACTAGCTGCCCCTCCATTTCTGGAATGCCCTTCCATCCTTACCTTTTGGAATCCTTGGTTTCTTCAAGTCTCAGCTAAAACACAGTGTTCCACAAGAGGTCCTTCCTCCCCTCCCCTGCTCTAATGCCTTTCCCTCTAAAGCAACCCTTACATCTGATGTGTATATTCCTACATGTGTATATGTTGTCTTCTTGTGGGAATGTAAACTCCTTAAAGGGAAGGGACTTGTATTTGTATTACCAGAACAAAACACAGTGCCTAGTACATAGAAAGTGCATTATTAATGCTTATTAATTTATTAATACCTAAAATAACTAACTCCCTGAGCATTTAATGTAACTAACACCAGTGAATATCATTACGAAGGATTGATTTAGTCATCTGTCATTTGATTCTATTTACTCTCTCCTAACTTCTAACCATGGAGAGATTATCCTTTCTGAAACATACCTATCTCCTCTCTGGGAGGTGGTTTATAGTGTTCCTTTTTTTTTGTCACTGCCTTCTCCTTCCTGCCATCTTCTCTTCTCAGTAAATTTAATTAATCACATCTTGTCACTGTTAAATCATTAGCTTGCTCTTAGCCTAAGAACAAAATAATGACCCTTGGGTCCAGGTAGTCTTTTTCTCTGCTAATTTATGGAATATCAGATGGAAAGTTGTTAATACCATAACAATAGATCAAAATCAGAAGTTAGGAAAATCCTTACCATTCAGATAGAAGTTTCGTTTTCTAAAAATTTAAATTCTATGCATCTTCAGCCAATTATTTTTTCCACTCCTCTTTCTAAACATGGATTAAGTCTAAACATGAGCCTTCATGACTGATATTAGGTTTCTATTCATGTTAAGTAAAAACCATGATATAGGAAACACTTAGATAAAGTTAACTGAGAAGAGTATATGAGTGTCTGTTACTGGAAAGGTACAGAAAGCGGGAATGGGTTAAAGAGTAGATCATTTGGACATTCCTTCAGTGCTTGATGAAGTGATTATAGCTGGGCAGGGATAAGATGGCCAATTCTAATGTCTCCCTTCTATGCCACAGATCAACTTTCTTTTCTCATTGACTCTTTGTTCAATGACACTATGTCACCATTTTTCTATAGTTCAGCTCATTAAGTTCTATGCAGAGCTGAGGATGGCATTCCTCTCAATGCCACTGCTACTCAGCTCAGGAAGACTCAGCTTCTTCATATTAGTCTGTTCATTTCTAGATTGTCAATCTTTTTTAGAACTCATGAGCATGACTGAATTCTGTCTTTTGGATCGAAGATTGTGAAAGTCCAAACTGCTCTTTGGACTGGGAAGGAAAGTATGTCCTTTGAACTAAAAATCTCTTAATGACAGTTGAGTCCCCAACCTCTCCTACATTAGTATAACATTCCAAACACAATAGATTCAAGGATTTTTAAGTGAATTTTGGATGACTTTAGATCTTCTGATCCCATTGAAATTTTAAAATGTAGACAGGGAAGAGAGCCTTGCATATATTCTGTGAAGTAGTGTATGGTGGTTCTATTCCTACACACATGACAATTAACTGGAGGATATGAAAAAACAGGCTTTGGCTGTAAAACCTGCCAGTGTTTAACTGGCCAAACCCATTCTGGAGAAGCAGAGTTAAGTGTAATGCAAAAAGAGGGGAAAGTCATGGAGCTCTAGAAAAAGAAAGCTAGCATAGAAATATTAATCCTTGGATATCTTCGTTCCATTCCTTGTATTAAAATTCTCTATGACTCTGTCAGGTACTTATCAGATGGAGAAGTCACCCAGCCAGGCACTGATTCTCATATTGTGTCTTCTCTCTGGAGTAGAAGCGGAAAGTTGTGTGCCTTTTCTGAATGAGGCAACAGTGTAGAGATCAGATCCACTCAGACAAGAAGGGATTAGCTGGTGCTGAGATAAGTGCTCTTGGGCTCAGCTCTCTGCATGTAGCTAAAGCTTCCAATCAAGAAGGTACCCACATTCTGGAGTTTGTTGTTTTATTTTTGTAAGGGGCAAAAGGCTCCTACATTATTCACTCTTTGGGTTAAAGTACTAAAGACCACTATTAGAATGTAAATGATATGTCAGAAGTTTAAAAATTCAACTATTATCCATATTAATATCTTGGCATGAATTAATATATTTCACCCATTATCATTTTAGCATGAATTGCTATGTTCCTATTTACCTTGTGGGATCCTTAAGGGACATTGCAGAGGACAGGTAAGTTTGGCTGCCAGGTAAGAATGAGAACACAGAAGACTTAAGAAATGGAGCATAGAAGCTAAAAAATCATGAGGCAAATTGGAAATGTAATCCTGGGGGGGGCAAGTGACTGACAAAAGACACACTTCCCACCTCAAAAGTATACTGAAGGTTGGCCCTGTCTCTGCTATTCACCACTTAAGTCACTTTGGGCAAGTCACTTAAACCATCTAGGTTTCAGTTCTTCATCTGTAAAGTGAGAGGATTGGACAAGATGTTTTTTAATTTCCCTTCTGGCACTATATCTATGATCCTGTGATGCTTTTTCAATTAGTTTTCTATCAAAAAATACTACTGATGGGAAGGGAATAGCATTTATATATATGAGGCCCTTGTATATATATAAAAATTTTAATTGATCCTCACAACAACCCTGGGAGGTAAGCATTAACATTTTATGATCAAAAATAAAATTAAATATAACAACAACAAAGGAATAAATGAAAAAATTAAAACTTCCTTGTTGAGCTTTGGGAAAACAAATAGAAGAAATTGGATAGTCTTTGCTCTCAGGGAACTCATATTCTAATTGGGAAAGGCACCACACATAAGAAAATTCAGCTGCCGGGCAGATAGAAAATCTCAGATGTCTTAAAGATGCAGTAGTGATACAGGTAGATGACAAGATCAAGGGGTCCTTAGGTTATGTTGCCAGGTCAGATGACTGGGCAGGGTTTGCAAAACATAGAGGTAGGGCAGGTAGCAAAGACTGGAAGACCTTAGGAGTCAATGACAGGTCATATGGTAATACTTAGTTGTTTTTCATGTCAGTGGAAAGAATAGAGTTGATGACTCCTATCTCATCCAAGCTATGTAGGTATTTTGTGTGTGGTGGAGGAGGGTGACATCTGAGTGACTTCAGTCTGGAAGAGAGAATGAGATAAGAGAGAAAGGGGGCACCCAAGTGATGCTGAGTCTTCCTGTCACTCAGCTATTTTGGAAGTAGTTGATGATGATGATGATGTTACTATCAGTTTCTATCTATGTACCAATATCACATTTTTATTGGACTTTAAGTTAAAAAGTACTATCATCACAATATCTCCATGAAGTTATTTTCCTTATTTCAGCCAGTGTAATTGTTATTATTTCTATTTAATAACTAAGGAAACTGAGATTACTGAGATGAAGAGAGTTTAAGTATTATATAAGACTCTTGAGAGGAAGCCAGAACACAGCAGAACGTAGAGGAGTTGGTGTGGGAAGAAGTGGAGGAGAGAGATTCAAACCTCCCCCTCTCTTTATATTATGACATAAGCAAGAATCCCCTCTGAAGTTGAACAAGAAAGGCCAAAGTAGGGAGGGAGAAACAGAGAGAAAGATAGAGAATGAGAGATGGGATAGTTCCCTTACTTCCTCTTGAAACCTATTGGGGTTTATACTTCACAGGAATACCCTGAGGGTTTTATTACTATCCATAAAATATTAGAATTACTTGAGGAAGATCTCCAGTCCATTGATCAGATATTCTCTGGAAGAATGATGGAAAGACTACCAAAACATTTCATAGGATCAGAAGGCATAGGTAGGTTTCAATCTATATCAGTGGAGCTGAGATAATTATATATGTGTGTATATGTATATATACATATATATATATATATATTATATATATAAGATGATATACATATCATTTAATGTATCACCTATCCCTCCTCACTTTTGTGATATCTACAAACATGAAAACATGCTATTTATGCTGTCCAAGTCATTGAGGAAGCATGTTAAGTAGGAAAAAATCCTGTTATAATTCAACAAATATCTCTTTAGCAGGTGCCTTTATTCCTTCCCCTCTCCCTATTGCCACTGAATGTGAAGAGTCACCATCCAATTAACCATTAGAGACCTATGGGTGGCCAGCTTCTCACCACTTATGCTATACCTTTGAGTTGATTTCCATGAATTTCACTAGCATCCATGGATGTTAGGCTGGAACTCCATGTATTTCCTAAAGGGCCCAACCACAACTCCATTGTTCTCTTTTTTTTTCCAATTTAGAAATATGAGATCAATACTTTGAGCTTTAGAAAAGATCAGGTGGTGAGGAAGGTGCCCAGGAAAGCCATGATCTCAGGGTCAACAAGTTGGAATAAAGACAAATAAGGAAACTGAGGCTTAGAGAGGTTAAGTGATTTTTCCCTGGGTTATTCAGTAAGTACCAGAAGTGGGATTCAAACCCAGATCATCCCGAGTTCATGTCTGGCACTCTATACACTATACCATGTTGCCTCTTCAATCAATCAACAAATCATTTATTAAGTACCTTCTATATGTCAAGTCCTCTTCTAGATGCTAGGGATGTGGAGTTAAAAAATACAACAATCAGGACCATCAGCTTACATGTTATCATGAGACACAGCACACACACATATATCATAAAAAATAAAAACAAAAAAACAAATTAAAGGTAATTTTGCCAGGGCAGGCACTAGCAAATGGGAGTATTAGGAAAGGCCCACCATAGGAGATGGTGTTTGACCTGGAATTAGTAGAAAACTGGGGATGCTAAGAGACAGAAGGGAGGATGGAGTACATTCTGTGTAAAGGAATGGAGATAGGAGTTGGAGTATTTATGTGTAAGGAATAATAGGAAGGGCAGTTTGGCTGGTACACAAGTATGTGAAAGGGACTAACATGTCATAATCCTGAAGCTCCCTAGAGCTTACTAGAGCTTAGGTATGAAGGGTTTTATATACCAAATGGAAAAGTTTGTATTTGATTAGAGAAACAATTAAGAGCTTCTGGAGCTTCCTAAGCAAGGGAGTGACCTGGATTAATAAAACAGCTTCTGTTTTATTAATATCACTTTCAAAGCTTTGTGAAGGATGCAAGGAGAAAAATTAGGAGGCTAGTACCATAGACCGAGTGAGACGTGGTGATGGCCTAATCTGGAGTGGTGGCTCTGTGAATGGACCTAAGGGAAGAGATGGGAGATATATGTAAAGAAATGAGATTCCAATAGAATAGCAGACATAAATAGGAAGGAAGGGAAATATCTTGGGGTGGTTGGCTGCCTCCAGAATTCAAAAGTCATACTATATAGGCCAGTTATGCCTTTCAGAGAATCATCTTTTTTTTTAAAGAAAGGATTCACCTTATTATTTTTTTCATTAAATTCCATTGAAGATATTCATGATATCCTCTCCGAGAAAGATCAAGGTGAGATCAGGTCTAAAAGCAGTTCAGGTTCCCTCCCCTCCCAGCCACTGCACCAATAACACAATGCACTGGTTCTCTTGGCCAAGAAAAGCACAAGGGATTTACAAGCGATTTTTTTCTCTCTCTTGCTCCCAATTCATTTTCTGTCTGAATACACGAGCCAGAATCAATGGCTCTTGGCCACTCCAGACGATTATTATTATTATTCTTTTTAGTATGATTTGGCCAACAGAGCTGTAATACATTAGGTGCAGGGTGGTTACTGAAGATTGATGACTACGTGGAGAGAGCTGTGCCTTCCAGTTCAAGATTATGAAGAATAATGAACCATACTTTAAAAAGCTTCTCCTACCTGACAGTTCCAAGGAATCTACAAGCATGCTACATCAACACTGTTTTCCTTTGCTTCCTCTTCTCTTTCTCCTTCATCTTCATCAATGGTGCTATACCTTCCACTCACATAGAGTTTTATACTTCCAAAGTATATTCACATATGTTTAACTCATCTCACTTCCCTTCAATTCAAACAAATTCAATTTAAATCAGATTCACTGAAATCAATAAATACATAACAAAAATCAACACTATGACATTTGAACCTTGAACTAAACCTATGAAGGAGAAAAAAAAATGGTGAGTATGGCTCCATTTTACACATGAGCAAATTAAAATGCAGAGAGATTTGATTAGGATCACTTATGAGTGGCAAAATCATAATTTGAGCCCAAGTCTCCTGAATAACAGGGTCTTTCTATTGAATGGTTAAGGTTAAAATAGTTCCTGTCTTTCTTCAACTAGGGTTCTGTTACCCACCCCCAAAATAAAAGAGGTTATATCTCAATCAGGCTATTTCTTTTTTTTGTTAATTATTTTCGCAGAAACTTGGCAAACTCATGGCTTCCTGAATTAAAATACAGGTGCCAGACTCAAGTACAAATTAAGGACTGGCTAATTATACTAGTGGAAGGAAGCCTATGTGAATCTATGGAGATTTTATGATTTCAAATACATACAATGATTCAAAAAAGGCTAACAGTCATTTCTAATAGTGGTCCTAGTGGTCCTGCTTCATGACAAGATGATCATGATTATGTAATTATCATATCAACCTTCAGAATACAAGACCCTCCTTCTTGCATGATTGGAAATTATTTCTTAACTGTCCTGAATGATTCCCTCTGTAGTTTTATATTGTTAATATGTTAATACTGTTAATATGGACATCCCATGGAGATGTCACATTCAGTGAATGCAAAATCGAATTGAGAATAATAATAACTCATTTGTCAAGAATTTGGGAGTTTATTATAATGCATTCATCTCAAAAAAAACATATAAGTAGTCAATAATGGCTTCATGCTCCCAAGCATCATTTTTCCTTCCAAAGCTTAGATCTTTTCTTGAATTTCCTGTTTATGGTAATGATCCCAGTTCTTTGGGACAACAATAAGTCAATAGATCTCTCTGATCCTTAGTTTTTTTCTTTTTTCTTTTTAATCTGTAAAATAGGGATCATAAAGGGGCAGCTAAGTGGAGCAGTGGATAGAGCTCCAGCCTTGGAGTCAGGAGGATCTAGGTTCAAATCTGACCACAGACACTTGACACTTACTAGCTGTGTGACCCTTGGCAAGTCACTTAACCCTGATTGTCTCACCAAAAAAAATATTGAAAAAAATTAGGGATCATACTAGAATTGACTACTATGCAGCGTTATTTTGAGGAAAGTGTTTTGTAAACACTGAAGTGCTAGGAAATCCATTATTGTTTGTTGTTAATATTATTGATATTATTATTGTACTTCTCATCACCCAATCTTAAACTTCAGAGGCAAACTAGATTTCTTATTCTTTCTTACTTCTTACATCTAAGATCAGACAGGTCATGCCAGTCTAATACTATTATTGTTGTTGTTGATAATGTTGTTATTTCTTTCTCTAACCATCCTCTTCCTCCTCTTCTTCCACTACTGTAACTGCTTCTGATTCTTTTGCTTCTGCTACTTCTGTTTCTTCTTCTGACAGGGTTAATATAACTGAAGTTCAGGAGAATATTGTATATAAAGCTTACTCAAATTATCCTATGCTACTTAGCAGAAAGCCTCACATAACTATTACTAAAAATTAGAATACCCAGGAACACATATGAATATAGGCCAGCTATGTACTTGTGAACTTTATACAAAGCACTCATTTCTATCAATTGAAAGAAAATTTATGAATAAAAGAAAACAATATATTGACTGAGAATCAATAAGTGTGTTTATAAAAGCACTGAGGAGGCAAAGAGCAACTTAATATCAATTAAGTAACTATTGAATAAGTCACCTTAAATCATCATAATATTTAGTTATGTGTTTGGTGTTTTTGTTGATTTTTGCAAAGCTTCTGACTCTATGATGCAGTCATGGTTTACTCATGTACTGCAAAAGTACAAACTAGACACAGATGTAGTGAGAATACTTGAGTATTTGAGATTCATGTGGAAAATTGCTTTCTGTTTAAAACTTGCCACCAATAGAATAACGTCAACAATGACCAATATAAAAGGTGGCACTTTTCAAGAAGTCAAGTCAAACCTATAACAGTTCTGCCATGTTTTAAGCCCATTATAATCTCTCCTCACTGTTGTTACTCAGTTGTTTCAGTTGTGTCCTACTCTTCATGACCCCATTAGGGTTTTGTTTTGTTTTGTTTTTCACAAAGACACTAGAGTGGCTTGCCATTTTCTTCTCCAGCTCATTTTACAGATGAGGAAACTGAGGCAAACAAGGCTAAATGACTTGCCCAGAGTCATACAGCTACTAAATGTCTGAGGCCGGATTTGAACAAAAGTCTTCCTAATACCATGCCTGGCATTCTATCTACCGTGTCTCCTAGCTGTCCTTCATCTATCCTAAATAGAACTAAATATGACTTCCAAAGAAAAAACAGAAAGGAAGAGATTCAAATCAAAATATCTTATAAATCACTTAATATACATGGATAGCATGGATATACATCTCTAGTGAAAAAAGCATTAGACAGTTATTTCATCTTGTGGAATCTTTTTTTTTCTAATAATACTTGGATTCCATACATGTAAAATTCCTAGCCTATGTAAGCTTATGATTTAATATTTAATTTGGAGGTCACATTGAATCAATGGATGAAGGCAATGGATACGATTTATTTTTATCCTCCAGGTAAGACATATCAATCAACAAGATACCAAAAAAGGTATGACTGAGTAATTTAGGAGATTCTATTCTTGAAATCAAAGCTTAATCAATAGAGTATGTTTAAAGCAATTAAAACCTGTATAATATAAGTCACAATGTATACTTTTTTTCTTTTGTTTTTTGTTTGTTTGTTTGCTTGTTTTGCTAGGCAATGGGATTAAGTGACTTGCCCTGGGTCACACAGCTAGTAAGTGTCAAGTGTCTGAAGCCAGATTTGAACTCAGGTTCTCCTGACTCCAAGGCCAGAGCTCTATTCACTGCACTGCCTAACTGCCCCATAATGTATACTTTTGGGACTACAAAATGAAACATAAGAGATTTGGAAAATATCCTAACAAAAAACAGTAAATTAATGAATCACAGGACTCATCACAGTAAAACAAGGATAGAAAGATTAATACTTCCTCAATAAAAGAAAGGAAGAAGATTAATAGGAATTTTTAAATCACATTCTAAAAAGCCAGAAATACTTTCAGAACAAGTGGACATAAGCAACTGGATTGACCAAATGCAACCAAAAGTGGTTTATCTCTAGATGGAGCCTGTGAAATGATTGCAATGCCAGAATGGAATCAAAAGGGCCTCGATGGTCAACATCCACATGAATGCATCCAATAACATCTCAACCAAGAAATGTTGAATCAATCACACAATCATCTGGACTTGTTTGTGGAAAAAGAGGGTTTTATGATGGCAATTCATGATCAATTCACTGCCACCAAAACTATAGAAGGATCATCCTAATGGATCTCACACTTAGTAATCCATTTAGATTATTCAAGGAAATGATAGAAACTGTGAAATACATTACTACAGCATGTAAAATTTTAGGATCTACTAAACTACCTAACAAGACATGGCATGGCTGCCTAGAATTATACATCAGAAACTCACTATATTGTTTTTCTGTACTGACACACAACAAATCTCCATACTACATATGTAGATTTCAAAATATCCTGAAAAACTCAATAAATAATCTGTACTGGAATCAGATCATTAACACTAAGATGTTGCCTATAATTGCTCAGATATAACATAAATCATAAAATAATAATAACTTACAAACAACTTTTTTTTAATAACATCACTATACTCTTAAAGGAACATGGAATGAAAAGTGTTTAAAGAATGGAGACCTATCAGAGAGATGAAAATCACGAAGGAACAAGAGAAGACATTTCACCCTTGTCTTGTCTGATACTTGAGTTGTACAAAGAATGCTTTCAGTTAACTTACTGAGGATGAACTTCCAATCTCATTCTTTTATTTAACTACAAAGTGCAATTACTTTATCCACCTATGCTATAGTCTGCAAAATATTAAATATAAAGGAATAATAGCAAGAGAATAAATAGATGAGTTTCTGTATAAATATCACTGAAAAAAGATCAAATGAATTAGGCAACAATAAGATTTACTGCTATTAAAAATGAGAACAAGATAACAGTAGTAACAATACTAATAAAATGCCATTATATGTGATATAATATTATCTTATATATTACATTATTATTATTATTATACTGTTTCAAGTAAAGTGCTTTATATACATCTTATCATTTGTTCACCTAGAGTGTAGAAAATATATATATATTTTTAAGCATCTGAGGATTAAGTGCCCATCATGGATCATTTCCAGCTCTGATATTCTGTGATTCCCTGAATTCTTCATAACTCTGTGATCTGTATTAATGTAACACTCTCAACCTGAGTCTGCAATCTAGCATTGCATATACAGCTTCTGTGATCTGTGCTCATTCTCTGGTGACCAGTGTAAATCACCAGCTGTCTCCTCCTACTAGGGCACATAATGCATAACCCCAGTGTAAATTCTGTCTCCAAAATGTCAGTATTTTTTTGTACTTAAGCACTAGTCCTTCTTCACTATGTTAGGGGGTACTTGCCCTGTAATTTCAGCAGGTCTTGCCACTGTGGGACCATTGATCTTTTTTGGAGGAAAGAATATGGGATTAGAACAGAATTCATCTTTATGAAATTGTGATATATCTGACTTTCAGGTGGCTTAGGATCATTCTTAGTGACTCAAGGACACTGAATGACAATGAGGAACCTGACAGCAAAAAAGAGGAAGTTGAGGGGTACTTTACTGAAGTATCCTTGAAATGAGAGAAGCAGGAAGATGTGCGTAGGCAGAATACATGAATTTCTCATTGGTATGACGTATCAGAGAATAGTCGAATGTTAGACCCGGGAGGGACATTAGAGAACATATAGTCCAATTTACAGATAATATATATGAGAAAATTGAGGTCCACAAACAGAGAATAAGCTTCTCAAGGGCAATTAAGAGTTAATCACAATACTGGGACTTGAATCCAGGTTTTTTCATGCCCAATCCAATTCACCATCACACCACTTTTCTACATGTAAACTATCACTCAATCAACTAATTCAAGTATTTATTAAGCACCTACTATTTGCCAGACACTGTCCTAAGTACTAGGAATGCAAACACAATGAATAAAATGATCCTTATCACCAGTTCAGTCAGTATAGGTCAAGAAGACTTGGTATTCTTGTCCTTGGTGACAAAATTATGCATTTAATGAAATTTGTTGGGTAATCCACACCATTGTTTCTCCCTTATTTCTTCCTTCATTAATGAATTCATTCATTCATTCAGTCAACAAACATATATTAAGTATCTAATACTTTTCTCATCTCTAACTTATTTTCTACTTAACCTTGGGTAAAAAACAAGGGAATTGGATTAGATGACCCCTGAGGTCCACTCCGGGTCTATGATCTTAATATGTACAAGTACCTATACTTGAGAGTGAGGGAGATAATTAATTCAATTAATCATCAAGTACTTTTTTATTGCTACTGGTGACAGGTCCCATGCTAAACACTGGGAATAAAGAGAAACTAATGAAAATCCTTCTCCCTTAAGGAACTTAATTTTCATGGAGAAATGGTGAAGGTTTATGGAAAGAAGCAAAGATGAAAAAATACAAGTGAATATGAACCAGCATACAGTCTAGAATGGGAAGTACATTAATGGCATTAGTTGGGGATGATGCTGGAAGTCTAAGTTTGGTTAAGATTAGGGAAGACCATGAATGTTGGTCTCAGAACAGGATTTTGTACCTTCTCAACCTTCTCCTTCTCCTTGGATAGTGTGAGGTTCAGCCACTTCAGAAAAAAACAAAAATAAATCTGATGAAATTGTTCAGACAAAGTTCTAGTAACCCAAAGAATTACCTCTCCCAAGAATATTTACATTTTCAAAAAGTCACTCATGAAGAGGGTATTATTTTAGCCAAGGAAATGGTCTCTAATGTTAAAATTTTAGATACTGTGACCCATTCATGAGGCAGAAAAATTGATGGACAGGTGACGTTCCTGACAAGTCACTGCATTTTCAACCTGGACATAAGTTCAGCTGTGCAACTCTGCCACAGATTTTCCCTCATTTCCAATCTAGCCCAAATATTTTTTTAAAAAGCATGTGATAGTAATCACAACAGGGATAGAGCTGTAGAGATGGCTCAGTGATAATCAAAACTCACCACCATTGGCCTGTCAGCCCACACTGGAATGTGAGCAGTGTAGTCTTTATATACAAAAAATGGTTCTATATTTTTCACCCTCTATTGCTCTATACATGCTTCACCCAAACTAAGTAAAAATATAAAATGAAAAAAAAAATCTAAATAAAATGCCAGGAAATCTTATTCCTTTTTCTTGACCCTGTGAAAACCAAACTACAGGAAACTCTTTACATCCACCCACTTGGTTCCCCTTCACTTATTCCCTCATATGCCCAATTCCTACTCACTCAGTTTGGATTCTGAAAGCTCAAATCATTTTCTGCAGGTTTCACACTGAGGCTCACCCCTGTTCTTTTCAATTGGAGCATGGCTTAAGTTGAAACAGAAGGAACTATGGGGACAGGAAAGGCCTTGGATGAACATCCTGATTTAGGACAGGAAGCCACTTAGCATACACTGTCACCAAGTTTTAGTCAGGACAATGGAGAAGAGTCAGTTGAAAACAACGTGCAGTTAATTAAATCCACCAAATGCATTCATTAAGCACCTACTATATGTCAAGCACTATGCTAGGTGCAGGAGCAACAAACATGATGATAAAATAGCCCCTGTCCTCAAGGAGCTTATAGTATATCTGCATAGACAACTTTTAAGTTTAGACCACACACACACCCTCTTTTCCCCTCTCCCTTTTCTTCAACCTCCTTCCCTTCTACCCTCCTCTCCCAGATTAGTTACTTCTTTGGGACAGAGAACTCCAAATGAAGGAATTTCTTCTACCAATAGAGATCATAACTTGCTCTGAAACTTATGTCCTTAGAATATCCCCTGGGCCACTGAGAAGTTAAATGACTTGCCCAGGGTCACACAGTCAGGTATTCAAAAGGCAGAACTTGAATCAGATTCTTCCTGATTCTAATTTCAAGTTCTCTGTCCACTATTTTATCTAGACTCTATATACAAACTATATCGAAAATAAATACAAGGTAATTAATTTTGAGGAGGTAGAAATGAATTGGTAGGTATTAACAGCTGGGTGGGAATCAGGAATTTACAGAGGAGATTATGTTGGAGGAACTATTATTACATTATGCTGCCTCCCTTCATGAGTTCCAGTGGCCAAAGTTATCACTTGGCATGCAACATTGATGATATTGGTGATGAATGTGATAATGATAATGGCATGATGATGATAAAACTATTAGTAACACCAACAACTTAACCAGTTAGTTATTCAACAAGCATTCAAGACATGTCAGACATTGGGTTCAGTTCTAGTGATGCACAGAAAAAGCTAAAACAATTTCTGCTCTCATGGAGCTTACATTCAAAAGGGGAATCCAACATGTACTTACATAAATACAAACAAGAATTTCTTGACTTGAGTCAAAAAATCACTTTTAGTTGGAGAGAGCCAGAACAGTGCCCTACAAAAAACATCCCTTGAGCTGAGTTCTGAAAATATCTAAGAAATCTAAGAGGTTAGAAGAGGGAGTGAATTCCAGGTGCTTTCACAGAGTAAATACACGATTAAAAGTGGCCTCTAATTAGTATCCTGTGAATCTTAAAGCATTATAGATTAGTTATAACCTATAACGATCCAGAGATATCCAAACAGATGAAATCTCAGATTCACTGAAAGATTAGCTCATTTCATCCTCACAATAGCTTTCACACGTCCCGGGATCATTGAATATAGGGAATTAGAGCTAGAAGGAACTTAGAGGTCACCTTGCCCAATGCTATCACTTAACAGACGAGGAAGCTGAAGCCGTCAGAAGTGAAGGAGTTTATCCAAAGTCACACAGATGGTCCATGGCAGAGCTCCCATGTTTTCCCTGTTACGACACAGAGACTGGGAGGGATTTTGGTAGGTCATATTAGTTTTGACATTTCTCCTCCTTTCCTAATAGAACCCTTAGCTTCTGTCAAAGCATAACTCAGTTTTACTTTCAACATGAAACTTTTGCAGAAGCTCACCAGTTTTCAACTGTCACCTCCTGTTAAAATTTTGTTGTTGTTGCTGAGCCATTTTCAGTCATGTCTGACTCTTTGTGACCCCATTTGGAGGTTTCTTGGCAAAGGTACTGGAGTAGTTTGCCATTTCCTTCTCCAGATCCTTTTATAGATGAGGAAACTGAAGTAAACAGGGTTAAGTGAGTTGCCTGGGGTGACTCAGCTAGTAAGCGTCTAAGGCCAGATTTGAACTCAGGAAGATGAGTTTTTCCTGACTCCAGGCCTCACACTCGATCTACTGAGCCACCTAGATTCCCCATCTTAAAATTAATTTGCGCTATTTTGTATATACTGTGTACTTTGCAAGTACAAGCACTTAAAGTACTCTATACATTCTAGTTATTATTTTTTTTAAATTTTTAGGAGTTCTTTTGTATTTGTTGTAATCCTTTCCCCATATATACTCTGTGCCATTTACACACCTAAAAGAGGCTATGCATACACCTACTTAGCAAGATCAGCAAAGAATTCAGTGAGAACAGTGCCACCCCATCACAAGTGATGCTGAGCCCTAAGTATTACAAGCATAAATTACCCTTTCTCACATAAGCCTTAGATATGTATTTCCTATGTGAGTGCTCCTCCACAATATAGCCTGGTTACCCAAATTCCTTGTGTATATGTGCCTCTTTGCACGTTCTCAATTTATGTCTACTCTCTTACAGATGGTGCGTGTGTTTGTGGGAGAGTTGACACAAATTTGTGAGAGAAAAAAGTAGTTATTTTTCTTCCTTTGCAATTGCATTAAACTCATTTGAACTGATTGTATTCTCTACCTGGCTGCTAAATATAAACTAAATTAGCAGGGGCTTATGAAATATGGCTTTGAGTAGTTGCAAACCCACAGTGTGGCAAGAGTCTAGGGTAACCCTGTTTGGGGCTTCCACTCAACATATGTACTAAATTACTATCCCAATAATTCAAGGATATGTCCAGGGTTCTGTCCTAGCACAAGTACCACAGCTTGTCAAAAAGTCATTAATTTGAAAATAGCCCAACTCACGATATTCTGGAAGGATGAAATGGAGATGTCTAGCTCCAGGTTAATAATGTGTGCTTTCTTGTGCCTACAGGCAGAGTCTTTGCTCATATTGATATCCTATATATTAAGGTGGGAGACCTACCTAGCCCCTATCATGGGAGAGTGGGGAAAGAACACTGACTTTGGAGTCAGAGAATCTGGGTTCAAATCTTTCCCCTGATGCTTGCCTCTGTGACCTGAGTCAAATCACTTAGTGTATCTGGGCCTCATTTTTCTCATTTTTAAAATGAGAAATTTCATAGGATCTATATATCTATAGCAATATCTATCTATCCATCTATCTATCTATCTATCTCTATTTACCTTCATATATCTATATCTGTCTATCCATATATATCTATAGATAAATAGATATGAGTTTTTTTTTTTCTTGAGGAGAGTGGCTGATTCAGCATGTCAGGCACATTGTAGGTACTTAATTCTCCTCAGTTCAAATCTAATTGAATTACTTGTTGACAAATATCACTGTTTTTACAATCCAGGTTGATCATCTGATCTGTCACCTCCAGGTATCTGCCCTACTTAACAGATCTCAGATTGACATTTTGATATATCAAAAATACCTGCTTCTTGAGCTTTCTTTTGGTAAAGTGTGAGATAACACACACTTTATCCTCTATGGATTGATCATAAGAACTCATAGTGTGGTATTGTAAGCAAATGTCAGTGAACATAAAAAGGAATAAATCATCTCTGAATTGAATACCTTTGATTCCGATACCACATGCATTCTGAAAAGCCTTTATTCTCCAGTCACCTCCGGTGTTCCCAGAGTACCATGCATTTCTGTTTCTAATTTTCTTTCTCGTGGTGAATATAAAAGGATGGCTTTTAAGTCTCTAAATGACTCCTCTGAGTTCAGTCAGACCAACAATCTAGTTTTATGGATGTTATTAAGCTGAACTCATTTCCACAATTATGATTATGCCTACCAATAATTTATTTTCCTACCAAGCTTTGCATGGGGAAACATTGCTACCCATAAGCCTGTGTAAAAGCCACTTAAAACAGACACATTGAGGTTTGTGAGCAATTGGTTCATAAAGAAGGGAAGTGAAGGAAAACCCTGCCCAAGGACAAAAGGGCAAATGTCTAGTCCTCTAAAAAGTCATTTCTTTCATTCATTAGTACCAAACAATTCTTATTCAAGGCAGTTAATTGGAGAAAGATCTCACAAAAACTTAGTAATCTCAGAATGACAGAATTTTAGAGGAAGGAAAAAGTAAAGTATTAGACTCTTAGAGATGGAAGAGACCTCAGAAGTTCATCTAGTCTAACTTTCATGTGATAAATGAACCCCTTCAAAATCATCCCCAATAAGTAGTCACCCAATTGGCAGTGTAAGAAAACCAACATGATACAGACAGCTCTAGCTTTATTATAATTTTTAAGACATTTTCACCATGAACTTTGCAAAATGATCATGTCTATATATAAAAAACAGGACAAAAGATACTTGTATATGACCACACACTTCTTTGTGCATAACTTGTTTTTCACTTTAAATAAATTTAACACAATTTGAAAAACGAACTTCTTTGTCTATGACTCTTTCTGAATTTCCTTCTGGTCTTTTCATTATGTTTTAATAATGTTTCATTGATACTTTTTTTTTTTTTGGTGAGGCAATGGGATGAAGTGACTTGCCCAGAGTCACACAGCTAGTAAGTGTTATGTGTCTGAGGCCGGATTTGAACTCAGGTCCTCCTGACTCCAGGGCCAATGCTCTATCCACTGTACCACCTAGATGCCCCGGATACTTTTCATTCTTTTATTCTATTTTTGACATCATTATGACTATGCCTCTCCTTCTGTAATTCTTTCATTCTCTCCCCTCAAAAGCCCTCCCTTACAGCAAATAAGTAGAGCCGATCAAAGCCATATCACACATTAGCTATATCTGAAAATGCATGCCTCATTCTGCTCCTCTAGCCTATCACTTCTCTTCCAAGAGGCAAGCAGCATCCTTTAATATTGATCCTTTGGGTTTGTAGTCATTCATTGCGTTGTTCATAGTTCTTAAGTATTTTTTAACTTTTCTCTTTCACAATGTCGTCATTGGAAAATTGGGCTCATAGTACTTCATCCTTCACTCTGTATTAACTTCTTGGAATCGATCTATCAATTTTATCATTTTAAGTGCAATACTATTCCATTACACTAGAATACCACAATTTCTTCAGTTATCCCCTAATTGATGGTCATCCAATTGTTAGCATCTATTTATTTTCTATGACAAAAAAATGCTAATATAAATATTTTTGTACATCTAAGCATTTCCTTTCAATCTTTAATATCTTTGCATTATACACCTAGTGAGGCAGCTAGGTGGATAGAGCACTAGGCCTGGAGTCAGGGATACCTGAGTTCAAATCCGGCCTCAGATATTTATTAACTGTGAGACCCTGGGCAAGTCACTTAATCCTGATTACCTCCATTTCCTCAACTGTAAAATGAGCTGGAGAAGGAAATGGCAAATCACTCTGGTATCTTTGCCAAGAAAACCCTTAAATAGGGTCATAAAGAGTTGGACACAGCTCAAGCGACCCAACAGCAGCAATAAAAATAGAATAGTGTTATTGCTTCATCTATAAACATGCCCATCTTATGAATTTGGGAGGCAGAGCTACAAATTGCTTTCTCAAAAGGTTGAATCCATTCTTAGTTCTACCAACGATGCATTGGTGTATCTATCCTGCCTATATCTCTCCAACAATTGTCATTTTCAATTTTTTTCATCTTTGTCAGTCTGATGGGTATGAGGTAAAATTTCAGAGTTTTCTTTTTCTTTTAATCTGTATTTCTTTTATAATTTATTATTTTTTTAAAATATGTTTGTTGAGCACATGTATTTCTTTTTTGAGAACTTCCTGTTTTAATTCCATTGAGGAATGTTCTTAATGTTGTATATTTGAATAAGTTCCTTATATATTTTGAGTGTCTCACCTTGATTTAAGAAATTTGTTGCACAGATCTTTTCCCATATAACTGCCTCCCTTCTAATTTTAACTGCCTCAATTTTCTCCATGCAAATAATTTTTTAGTTCCATGTAACCAAAGTTGTTTATTTTATCTTCATTCACTTTAACATGAAGTGCTTATTTAACAAAAAGCTGAAAGTAGAAATTAAAGTCATTTCTCTCCTTTGGAACCTTCTCAGCATTTGTTTCTTCCACTGACACAGACAAGAAAATGTAGAGAAGGCCCAGGGCTTTTTAAAGGAAAACTGTTAAGATAAAAAACAAAAACAAAAAAAATAAATTAAATCTACTAGTTATATGACTTTAATTAACCCATTTCACTATTCTGGACCTCATTTTCCCCCTATCTGGATATACAATTCTTGAGCTATGTCATTCATTAGTTGGTAGTGACATGTTGTAGTCTGAACAAACCCTCTTTTTTACTTGTTTTTAGTCATTTTTAATAACAAGTTTTTTTATCTAATAGAACCATAAGTTGATGAAAATTGGTTGGATTGGTAAGATCTCAGGCCTTGAGGACAAGACTAATAAATCCAGAGAACAGTCATTACAATCACACTCTACCCCAGGCTATTGCTTATGTGACACAAAGTCAAATTTTCTGAGTCTCTGTCCCTATTCCTTACCAATGTATTCAGAAAACTTTCTCATCTTAGGCAGCTAAGTGGTGCAGTGGGTGGAGCACTGTGCCTAGAGTCCACATCCAGCCTCAGACACTTACTACATCTGTGACCCTGGTCAAATCACTTGATCTCTTTTTGTTCCAGTTTGCTTATACGTAAAATGGGTTAATAAAAGAACCTACCTTGCAAGATTGTGGTGATGATCGAATAAGATGATATTTGTCAAAGAACTTAGCACAGTGGCTGGCACATAGTGAGAATCATATAAATGTTTATTCCCTTCCTTCTTTCCTCTCATCTCAATAATACAGATTACCCTCTGTAACATATGAGGGTGCGGTCTCCAGTTAGTAACATATCAGCTCTTTGTCCAAAACTCCACATAAGTTTGAGCCCTGGTAGTCTCTAGGCTTTCAACTACAGCACAAATGCCAGTGCATAGTTATGTGTCCAGAGCTACTGTACTGTGTGTTTGGATTACGGGCAATGGAGGCCAATCCCTGGGAATGATACCTGTTGGCATCTGCTCTCTGCCTTTCCTTGTGAGCAGCAATAAAAGTTTGTGAACTGGCATCCTTGTGTGGTGATGCTGCTCACTCAATCCACTTTTTCCCTTCTGCTCTGCAAGACCTTCCCCTTCTACCTTCCTGGTATTCTCAAACTAGCCCTTTTCTGGAATCTCCAATATATGTAATAACAGGGAATAATAATAGCTAACATTTCCATAGCATTTACTATGTGCCAGGCATTATGCTAAGTGCTTTACTATTATTATCTCATTTGAACCTCACAACAACTTTGAGAGGTAGGTGCTCTTTTTATCCCCATTTTACAGATGAGGAAACTGAGGCAAACAGAGGTTGAATGATTTGCCCTGGATCACACTACTAGTAAGGCAAGATTTGAACCCTGGTCTTCCTGGTCTGTGCCCAGTTCTCTATCTACTATGTCATCTAGCTGTCCCTATATTTAGTACCTAGAAACTTCCATTCTTCAAACTTCCAACATCTTAGCTAATCCTGCCTCTGATATCAGTGGTATGAAACCAACAAGACATGGGTCATGGATCAAGGGAGACAACCTTCCTTACAAAATGTTTTTTTTTTCCTTTTCAGCTTTCCTGATCTATCCATTCATTCATCCATCTATCCTTCCCCCCTCTCTTTCCTTTAATCCATCCATTCATCTATCTATCCATCTATCTTACATATGTATATATAATATATATGTTATATATATACATATATATAAAGAGATGATGATGATGATGATGATGATGATAATGATAATGATGGGCCCAGACATATCATTCACTTACTGAATTATATTACTATGGACTCTCTTCTTGCCACTGACTAAAGACCAAAGACCATAATACACGAGGCTCTCTGGCAACAATACTAGTTGATCTCATCCCTATTTTTTCCTTACTCATTACTGACACATCATTCTCCATCTCCCATCTCCATGGGCTTAAGCTGGCTCACCTCTACCTCTTGGAATCCCTAATTCTTTTCAAAACATCTCAAATGCCACCTTAAACATGAAACCTTTCTTAATCTCCTTCTACTCGCCGCCTTTCCACCCAAACTTTGTTTTCATTTTGTATATTTTCCATATAGATTTATATATGTACACATGACACATTGCTTACATCACTAAAGTGAGTACATTGATTAGAGTACCTTGGGGTAGGGGTAGGGGTGTCAAAACTGTTTCACTTTTGTTCTTTTATCCCTAGACCTCAACACATGTGAATGACACCTCATAGATGCTTAATAAATGTTTGCTGAGTGACTGATTGACATTGGTTCTAGCCTCAGTATGTTTGTGTGTATAGAGAAAGGAAGGGATAGGATTCATGATGTTATACTGGCCTCTTGCTATTTCTCAAACAAGACACGCCACTGCTCAGTTCTGACCATTTTCTCTGTCCTGGAGTGTACTCTTCCCTCGTCTCTGCCTATTGCTTACCTGACTTCTTTCAAATCCCACCTAAAATCCTATCCCCTTTCTCAATCCCTATTCATTCCAGTGTTTTACTTCTTTAAATTAATTCCTATTTATCCTAATATAGCTTGTTTGTACATATTTATTTGTTGTTTCCCTCATTAGTTTGTGAGATCCTCATTGAGGGTAGTAAAGGTCTTTTCTCTCTTTTTGTATCCTCAGCACTTAGCACAGTGTCTAGAATATAATAGGTGCTTAATAAATGTTTATTGACTGACTAATTGGTAAGCCCTAGCTTTGAAGTTGTCAGCTGTTGCCTCAGGTTCATAAGTACATGCTGCCCTAGTACATTTCCCTTGTCATCCCTGCATCCCTCTCTGTGTTCCCTTTGATGTTTCCAGTTAAACCATGTGGCTTTCCTATAAAAGTGCCAAATCAAAGGACCCACTACATTCAGCACTGACTAGCTTTCTGTTTCTTCTGCAAAGTCCCATTAAGTATTGGCAACAGATGCTTCACAAATTTCTATAATCAATGTGAAGTATGATATTAATTGGATCAAATCCCATCAAATTACATTATCACATATTATATACCTGTCATCTGGATAATTTATGCAAGGCTCATCTACTCCCCCCCTCAAAAAAAACCCATTTTGGCCATTAGGTTATTACAATAGTTTTCCAAACAGAGGAACTCATGAACACCATCTCCTAAGATGCAGACGAGTTACAATCTACAGTTTGTAATGGGAGTAACTACATTGATAAATCACAGATCTCTCTGAAACACTGAAATATCACATGAACCCACAAAACATTTGAGAGGGAGGATGAATTTAATCAGAAGATAGATTAGAGACAAGTTTTTGGTCTATATCTCTCCAATATTGTAGAACTGTTAGAAACCTTAAAGATTCCTTCAGCCTGAAGTATTATTGTCCAATATATTAGTCATTCTGCCCAGTTTTGTATTCTCTGTATACTTTGCAAGAATATCTCTACCTTCATCCAAGCTATTCAATTTTCTTTTTAATGTTAAACAGAATAATGCTAAACATAGAGATGAGGTTTAGAGTTGGAAGCAGTATTATTCTCCTACTCCATCATTTTATAGATAAGCAAACTCTGCTTTAAGCTCAAAATGGAGAACTAGCTTAAACAAGGTCCAGAAGCAGGATTCATAGCATTGGTTCTGTGACACTACACTGTCTAATAGAATTGCACATATATGTTGGGAAAGAGGAGATAAACTATGTGCCTTACATCTTACATCTCTGGAAGATCAAAAGTTTCACATGGATTCTCTTATCCTTAATCCAGTTACACCTTGGGCCTTACTGGCAGTGATTCCTCCAAGGCCCCAGAGTTTCACATGTTGATCTCTCTAAAGGTGCAAGCCGTCCACACAACTCAAAGCCACATGATACAGAATGTACTGTGTGTTCATTGGTTCCGTCAATTCGATTCTGGCCACTTCTAATCAGCTCTTACATTCCCCTCATTTAAATTCTCCTCCATTCAAACTGTACCTATTATGTGGATTGAAAGCCTCTGGCTCATGCCATCATTGTCAAGTTCGACAGGCTGTGTCAGGGACAACACATTTGGCTCCAAATCCAAAATTCCATTAAGCAGCATCCATCATTTCTGCCTGCCTTTGAACAACCAATGGCTTAAGGCCTCTCTTCTCTCACTTGTCACTTGGATAGACAAGTAGGTATTAGGAGTCTGGTAGCCATGGATGCAGGGTAGGGATCTGGTATAGAGAAAAGGGATGGAGAACCAGCAGGAGAAGTTTGACAGGGACTGGATACACCCACATGCACCTCTGTGCCATGGGGGATTGATTTTCTTGCAGAGGGAAAAAGGAGGGAAGGAAGGAAGAAAGGAAGGAAGGAGGGAGGGAAGGAGGGAAGGAAGGAAAAGGGAAGGGAGGAAGAGCAGGGAGGAAGAAAGGAAAGGCAGAAGGAAGGAAGGAAGGAAAGAAAGAAAGAAAAAGAAAGAAAGAAAGAAAGAAAGAAAGAAAGAAAGAAAGAAAGAAA
>NW_020945014.1:8376835-8383767 GCF_900497805.2 Vombatus ursinus | reverse complement strand
AAGAAAGAAAGAAAGAAAGAAAGAAAGAAAGAAAGAAAGAAAGAAAGAAAGAAAGAAAGAAAGAAAGAAAGAACGAAGGAAGGAAGGAAGGATTTATTAAACATCTACTATATGGCAGGCATTGTGTTAAGTACTCTACAAATATTATATTTGGTCTTCAGAACAACCCTGGGAGGTAGGTGCTATTATTACCCTCATTTTAGAGTTGAAGAAATTGAGGCAGCGAGTGACTTGCCCAGGGGTCACATAGCTGATAAATGTCTGAGACCAGAATTGAAATCAGGTTTTCCCAGTGCAGAGCTCAATCCATTCCATCACCCAGCTGCCTCTGAGGAACTGGCAGAACAGGGGGTGCTGTGAACAGTGAAACTAGCTTCCTCTCATCGTGCAACTACAGGATATGGTCTGAGTGAGGTTAGTCTGGGGGCGGGATTGGGATGGGGATGGAGAAGTGGGGTGTCTAACAAAGATGCTGAAACAGCCATGTAGTCTTGGAAAGTCCTGATTACCCTATCTCATATGAAACTTTTCTGTACCTCATCTAGATTACATTGTACAAGCTCCTCTGGGTATCATAAGATTTTATAATTAGAACCTGAGGGGACCTTGAAAGCCATTCAGCCCAACTCCATCGTTTATGGATGAGAAACTAAAGGCCAAAAGGCTGAAATGATTTACTCAAGGTCACAAAGAGTAGTAAATAAATGAGCTGGGATTCAAACCCAGGCCCTACAACTCTTTTGTTATGTACGCTCTTCTGTAGTATGTTGGTCCTAAAGACCTGGAGGAGCTTACAGTAGTGCTCACTGGAAGTGATTTTTCTCAGGGATACTTAAAGAATGCCTCCCTCTCAGTAAATTAGCTCCAGTTTATCTTGTATATATCTTGTTTATACATGTCTATTTCAATGAGAGCAGGTTCTGTATTTTGCCTTCCTTGCACTTACGCACTTAGCACAGTGCCTAGAACATAGTAGGCACTTAATATATGCTCGCTGAATGATTGACTGATGTGGATATAACAGGAAAGGCAGTCGTATAACCAGGCTTCTGACACCATGGTGTCTAGTAGACAGCAGTATCTAGGGATGCCAATGGATATATCTGACTGCCTGCTGCTCATACGACACAGCCTGACTGCAGTGTTCACCTCCCCAGAATCCTCAGGCTTGATAAACCTCAGCCTACGAGTTCATTTATAAAACTGACAGTCTTCTTGAACTCCATGTAATGCCCACTTATTTCGGGACCATTAGGATTAGAACTGTGACTGCCCTGACCCAGCCTACCTGTTAGCATTATTGCCAGCTCTATTATTCTCTTTTTGTAGTCGGGGAAACTGAGGCTCAGAGGTGCGTTGTCAGATCCAAAGTCATATCACCAGTGAAGAGTAGTCAGAATCTGAACCCAGTCCTTATAACTCTCTGCACTAGAACTCCAGACCTACAAGAGGTCTAATAATGGGAGGACCATTTCTAACTAGGGGAAAGGCAGGCTTTATGGATCAGTTAGGTCAGAAAGGATGAGAAAATTTTCAACGTACAGGAAAAAGATGATAGGAAGGACTTTCTAAGCATAGGGAATGATATGAGTAGAAGCAAATGCATATGGATAGGAAAATGTGGAGAGTCAATGGTGAACAGTGTAGCCTAGTTTACCAAATAAAGTTATGGAGAATGACAGGAAAGTTAGGGTGGAATCGGGTTTTTAAAGGCCTGGAATTTAAACCTAAGACAATTTGACTTTATTTAGGAGATAATAGGGGAATATTAATGAGATCTGCGTTTTGGGGGAGGTGGGGAAGGGTAAGCGAATGATGTGATCAGATAAACATAAGGAATATTAATCTCTTAGTAATCATCTTATTTAGAACTCTCTGTACCCTGCACCATACCCCCACCCACTTTGCAGATGAGGAAACCAAAGATCAGAGGGGTGATGATTTATCCAAGTTTACAGAGCTAGGTAGGAGCAAGGGTGGAATTAGAGCACAGATTGCCTGACTCAGAATGACGTATTCATCTCTATGTACCACGATGATTCTCTTGAATATAGAATGTAAATTTAGGGTTTTGTTTTGTTTTGTTTCATTTTCTTTCACATATAAGTCACTGTTACTGAACAGAAAAATTCAAAGCATAAATAGGCTTGAAAAGAGTGTTATCCTTGGAAATAGGTCAATGCAATTCTCTCTTGACCTACAAATTGGAGAGGAAACTAAAAGCCAGAGGCCTTCCACTTGTGTCAAAATAGGTTGGGGTAGAAAATAACCTGGAGAGATATTTTTGAGAATTTTTTTTAAATGCTAAAACTCCAAATCAAAGAATGAGGAAATTAGCCTTGGGAGAGAAAGAGAAGCTTGGTTAGAAAGGGGTGAATTTTTTTGCAAAGAAAAAGACTGGATTTCAGGACAGAAGATCTAAGTTGTAATGCCAGCACTGTTAATTACTATTGTATAGCTGAGCAAGTTACTTAAAGCTTGCTGAAGAGAAAATTTAGAAAAGGCTCACAGGCCATCAAATGAAAGGCTGTCACGTGGAAGAACAGTTAGATATGGTCTATTTGGTCCCAGAGGCCACAAATAGGAGCAATTTGTGAAAGCTGCATAAAGGTAGATTTCAGCTGACTGTAAGGGAACATGTCCTAACTAAACAAAGAGTTAATGGTTTACCTCTGGAGGTGTTGGGTTCCACTTCCCCGAAAGGCTTTAAGATATCATAGTGGAGACAGGCCTGCCCTTGGAGTCTGGAAGACCCAAGTTCAAATCTTGTCTCAGAGGCATATTAGTTGTGTGCCCCTGGTCATGTCACAACCTCTCTTAGCTTCAGTCTTCTCATATGTCAGATGGAGATAAAAATAGCACCTATCCTTACAGGGTTGTTACGAGAATCAAATTAGCTAATGTGGAAAGTGCTTTGAAAACCTTAAACAACTATAAAAAATGCTCACTATTATTATTAAGATTTTTAAAGATGTTCCAAATGGTATTCTTGTTCAGCTAAGAGTTGAATAAATGACTGCTTGGGTCCTTCCCAATCACTTGGACTCTGTGTTTCTGTGTACCCAGGTCTCATCCAGTCCAGACCTCTTTTGACTTAATCATATTTTTACTTGAGCTTCTTATCCTTGGCTTTTAGTGAAGTTTTGGGTTTGTTTTTTTTTTGAAGACTATAATCCATGCCTCTGAGGGACAAAGGAGAGACACATGTCCATGTCTCAATCAGTAAATTATGGCAGAATTGGGTAACACAGATGTCAGCTTGGGTCTAGAGACTAAGTTAGAAATAGAATGGGTACCACCCCAAAAGCTCTGGTGTGTTGGCCTTCAAGGGTAAGGTAACAAAAACCACACCTGGGGCTTAAGTTAACTGACTTAGTTAAACCATGTCCTAGATGACTTCCCTAGTCATTATTCTTAAAAGATTCAGAAAGCTGATTGAGTTACAGCACTAGAAATATTAACACTTTCTTTCAACATCCAGGCAAAACAAAAAGGAAACTTTACTGTTGCCTTCTAGCCCTAGTGTTCTTGGATTCTGGTCATACCAAGAACAAGTTCATTGCCTGGGTGACCTTGGGCAAGCCACTTCATGTCTCTGAGCCTCAGTTTCCCCATTTTGAGGGGACAATAATATTTGCTGTACCTGCTTCACTGTGAGAATCAAGTAACATGACGAATGTGAGGAAGTTTGCTAATCTTAGTGTGTGATAGGAATATTGGCAATATTGACAGTGCTGCTGCTGCTGTTGAAGATATGATTTAATGGGAAAAAGAAAACATTGCATTGATGTAAGTAGCCATGTGTTCAAATCCTAGCTCTGATGCTTGCCAGTTGTGTGGCCTCCATAAGAGACCCTGTTTCTTGATTTGAATACTGGAGAGAATGATACATGAACAACTCACCTCACAGGGTTGCTGAAAGGAAAGTACTTTTTAAATATTAGATCAATAATGTAAGTTATTATTATTATTATTATTACCAATCAGTGTTCTGATAGGGAGCTACCTATTTCTAATTTTTTGTTTCTCATTAGAGACAATGGTTGCATTTAAACACATTATCCATCAGGTCAATGACATCAGGAAATACTGATTTTCTTTTCCCTTATAATTTTTGATAACAATAAATATAAATTCATTTTATTATAATTTCCTCTTGGAAGCTGCATATTTGGTAGATTTTTTTAAGCAAAGCATTCTAACTAAATCCTGAGTAAATCAAAGTCCTCAAATTCATTCTCAGATCTAAAATTATAGTGAATGTATTCATGAAAAAGTTAGAGCTGGGCACAATACAATGCAAAATAATATTTTACATGTTTTCCAATTTTAAAACTGCCCTGGAAATAAAATAGAGATAAGTAAAAGCTTCTTTATTACTCACATGACCAGTTTATAGAAGCAATTTTCATTTTATTCTAAAGATCTAGTTATTTCTACATACAAATTGATAAGGAACTCATCTGCCTCAGACATATATCAGTCTTCATCTGAATTTTAAAAAATAGTTCTTCATAACCTGACACATTCATATCTTTCCAAACTTCATATACATTACTCCCCTATACATTAACCTCAGAACTTGGCACAATGTCTCTGACAGATTATTAAATTGACAATTATTAAATATGACAGTTCTTATTAAATGTTGATGTGTTGAAACAATAATTTGAACTTCAAAACTTATTCACCCTTTACTTATCTTTTAGTTCTAATTAAATACTGATTAAATCATTCTCTGATCCAAAAAGACAGTGAGTCTATCTTTATCTATTGATTGTTTTGTATTTTAACGATTTGAAGACAATGGTCATGACTCCCCACCCTCTTTTCTGCAGGTTAAACACATCAAGTTCCTTCACTAGATCTTTTTAGGGAATGGAAGCTCTCTCCTTTCACCATACTGAATAACTATCTCTGGATGCTCTCCATCTTGTGTTTATTTATTTATTTTTTTATATCCTACTCAAAGAGAACATGGTGGTCCACCTTGTGATCTAAACAGATTAGAGTAACAAAGGGCAAAATAAGGTCCTCAATTCCTCCTTAACAGGGCCTAAAATCACATTAAATCCTTAAGTTATCACATCACAGTGATTCAATGGAATTTATGTTGCTTTTTTGCCATAAGAATTGTCTAATAATAATAATGACAACTAAAGTTTTTAGAACCGTGAAGTTTGCAAATAAATTCGTATATTTTATCTCATTTAAACTTTATAATTCTGGAAGGTAATTTATTATTGTTGTTGTTCAGTTGTGAACTCAAAATCTCAAAATCTATCAAAGTTCATGTTCATTATTTCCATGACACTATCTATCCATCTCATTGTCTGCTGTATCCTTTTCCTTTTGCCTTCAATCTTTCCTAACATCAGGGTCTTTTCCAATGATCCTGTCTTCTCAATTTATTACAGGTCTATTATCTGTTTTTACAGATGAGTAAAATGAGGCTCAGAAAGGTAAATTGACATCAATGATCCTGCAGCTAATATAACCCAGGTCACCTAATTACTCCAAATCCTTGGCTCCATTTTGCCATATCTCAACCCCACCCCTTCCCTTGTTTTTATATATTTGATGACTTCAACCCACATGTAGAACTCTACATTTTTACCTATTAAATTTAGACCTATGAACTTGAATGTACCATTTCTATCTACCAAGATATTTTGGAATCATAGTTCATCAGTTAAGATTTTAGCTGTCAAAATCAGCTATATTTAATCAGCACATTTGATAAGTATATTGTGTATGTCATAATTTAGGCCATCAATATTTTTTTTAATATGACAAGGTAAAGGACAGAACACTGCAGCCACATATGGTGACCTCCCTCTAGAATGGCATCAATCCACAATTCATTATGATCCCTTCAGTTCACTTGACTATACTGTCATCAATTCTATGTTTCTTCACCTTGTCCTCAAGGATCATTGATTTAGAGTTGGAAGGGACCTTAAGACCTTAAGAGTCTGACCCTCTCTTTGACCACATGAGGCTCAGAGATGAAGTGGCCTAGAGACACGCAGTATATATTTGAGGTGAGTTTTCAACCCAGATCTTCATGACTCCAGGTCTTATGCTCTATCTATGACACCACATTGAGTCTCACTACGTCACACTTGGGAGATGCTGTCATATATTCTTAGTCCATCAATTCATTTACCCCATTTCCTCCTTCCCTCAATACCTCTCACTTTGTATGATGTGATGTACCCCTTTTTTCATGGCTCTATTTTCACTGGAGAAGAACTTCATTCACATAAAGTTCTCACTTAGCTGTATTACTCTGGGACATCTGTGACTTCTCCTCTATGCCCCAGGAAGTTTATTATTGGGATAACCTCATCATCTTGTAAGATCTCATCAGTCTTGTACCTTTGTACATCAGTACCTTTGCCTCTCTGACTGGAGGGCTGGGCCATGAACTTCAAACCTCCATTTAAGGAGAAAGCTCAGTGAACACATATCTTCATGTCTCACCTGGCTGTAACACTCTGATACTTCTCTGACTTTTCCATCATGCCCCGGCTTCAGATACCCTATCTCTCTCTCCCCCACTGCTGTGTGTGTGTGTGTGTGTGTGTGTGTGTGTTCCTTTTGTGTGTTGTCTTGGCCCTTTAGATTATAAACTCCTTAAGGGTAGAAACTATCTTTTCTTTCCTTTCCCTTTCCCTTCTTAAATTTGTGTCCCCAATATAGTATCTGGTATATAGTATGGACTTAATGAATGTTTATTGACTTATATAAAATGTTTTCTACAAACACCCAACCTGTGAGGGAAGCAATATAATATAATCCACCCTTTAATGGTGAGAACACTGGGGCTCAGAAAGATTAAGTGACATACATGCTCAAAGATATACAGAGAGCAAATGGCATCATGAGACTCGAACTCAGTCAGGTCCTATAGCTTCCAGCTCAGAGCT
>NW_020945014.1:8371021-8376825 GCF_900497805.2 Vombatus ursinus | reverse complement strand
GCCTAATAGTATTCCCACTCCATGCCCCCAATTGCAAAATTGTGTCCTTGACTTATTTTCACTTAGTAAAAATCTCTCCCTCTCCATGGACCAGCTTGAGACAAAATGACCCTCAAATGCCCTTGGATAGTAGGTATGAGCTTTTGTACAGGAGCCAGATGCTACTGGGCTCTCTGAGGTATTAGGAGACTTAGCACTCCTTCTGGAATGAGCTTAAAAACCAAAATCCTTTTCTATGGACGGACATTGGAGGAAGCATTACAGAGCTTGTAAACCAATGGCAGTGGGATTAAGAGACATGATTTGGAAATATGAACCTATTCAATCTTTACAAAAGATCGATTAATTTCAAAGGCTTCCAATAGTACCAGCATTCAGTAATATGGTTGTAGCTAGTAGATGCTCAATAAATATCTCTCATCTGATTGGTTGCTTGATTGATTCATTGACTACCCTACCCTCCATTATTTTTCTCCTTCTGTTTTCAACTGTGGGATTTTGTTTTTCCTTATTTATACCTCTGCCAGAAAGTAGGAAGGGGAAAGGAGAGAAGACAAATATTTAGTTGTTATTAGAAATAATGCAGCAGAAGTAGCTACAGTATAGTTAATAAAGAGCTGGTCTCAGACTCAGGAAGAATGGAATTTTCACAGCAGTGCTTTACAATACTAGGTTAATTTTAATTGTAATACATAGAGACTATGAGGCTTTATACATATGATGGTAGATTCAACTCATACCTCTGATAAGTGCTATCTGTGTGTCTATGTGTCAAGTCACTTAACCTCTCTGATAATAAACTGAAGAGAAAGTGTTGACCTTGATCAGTAGAGGGAGCTTCATTGTCAATCAATCAATAAACGTTTAATAAGTAACTATTTTGTGCCAAGCATTTTACTGCATTCTGGGGTAGAAAAGGAGACAAAAGACAGTCCCTGCCCTCAAGGAACTTACAATCCAATGGGGAAGAAAATATGAGAGTATTTACAAATAAGTTTATATAGGAAAAATAGGAAATAATTAACAGAACACAGGCTAGAATTAAGAGATATTGGGAAAGGCTTCCTATAAGAGATGGGATTTTGACTGAGACTTAAAGGAAACTAGGAAGGTCAGCAGGCAAAGTTGAGGAGAGAGAAAGACAGCATTCCAGGCATGAGAAACAGCAAGAGAAAATGCCTGGAGCAGAGAGATGGAGTGTCTTGTTCATGGAACAACCAGGAGGCTAGAGTCACTGGACTAAACAGTACATGGCAAGGGTAAGATTTAAGAAGACTGGAAAGGCAGAAGAGGGGCTAGGTTATAAATGTCAAACACAGCATTTTGTATTTGATCATGGAGGCAATAAAGAGCCATGGATTTTACTGAGTAGAGGGGGTGACATAGTCAGACCTGTGCTTTAGAAAAATAATTTTGGCTGCTGAATGGAGAATGTATTGGAGTAGGGAGAGACTTGAAGCAAGCAGACCATCATCAGGCTGTTACAATCATCCAGGTATGAGGTGAGCAGGGCCTATCCCAGGCAGCAAAGGAGGAGAGAAGGGGGCATATTCAAGAAAATGCTGTAAATGCGAAATTGACAGGCCTTTGCAAAAAAAAAAATGGATATGGGAGTGAGAGATAGTGAGGAGTAAAGAATAAACTCCCAGAGAGCCCAGTGGATACGATAATACTATCGATAATAAAGAAGGGAGAAGGGGGAGATTTTAGGAGGAAAGACCTCTGTTATGGATCATTTAAAATGTCTACTAGACAAGATGTCTGAAAGTTAGAGATGTGAGACTGCAGATCAAAGAGTTATTAAAGTTATTAGGGTAGGACAGGTAGATTTGAGAATTATCAACACAGAGATGGTAATTAAGTCCATGGGAGCTGACAGAGAAGAAGGACAGGGATCAGATCCCTGAGGGACACCTAAGATGAGAGGGCATGATCTGGATGAGGATCCAACAAAGCAAACCGAGGAGTTGTCACATAGGTAGGAAGAAAACCAGGACAGAGTAAGACTGAAAACCCAGAGAGAAGAGAATATCAAGGAGGAGAGAATGATCAACAGGGTCAAAGGCTTCAGAGAGGTCAAGTTGAATGAGAATTGAGAAAAAAACAAAAACAAACAAACAAAAAAAAAACCTTGGATTTGACAACTAAGAGATCATTGGTAACTTTGGAGGGAGCAATTTTGGTGGAATGATAAGGTCAGAAGCCAAATTGTAAGGGTTTAAGAAGAGAATGAGAGGAGAGAAAGTGAAGACACCTACTGTAGCTGGCTTTTTCGAGGAGTTTCATTATGAAGAACAGATGATATCTAGGATGAGAGTAGGGGTGGAAGGATCTAGTGTGAGTTTTTTGAGAATGGAGGATACATGGGAATGTTTTAGGCAGTAGAGAATGAGCCATCATCTAAGATTTCTCTAAATCAATGAAATCAAAGGTTTTTTGAATAAAAATAACTCAGTTAAATTTTGTTAAACTGTATCTTACGCACACTGCTTTACATTATCTGGCCAACCACTCTACGAGGTAAGCAGAATAGATATTACTCTCTCCAGAAAACAGAAGCTCAGACAAGTCAAGTGATCTACCTAAAGTCACATAGTTATTTGGTGACAAAACCAGTACTTGACTAAGTCCTTTGACCCTAATTCCCTGCCCTCTGTTCCTTCCATTTGAACCATGATAATTGTTGAATTCAGACTATAAACAAAAATGTGCTGCAGGGGGGTGGTATTCACTTTTGTTTGTTTTACTAATTATAAATTTATATGGCATCATGGGTAAAAAAAAACACAAAAGAAAAAAACAAATTAAAAAAAAAACTGAGCTTCCTTCAGAGTCAGGCAGTACTAGTTCACATTCTATCTCTAAAACATACTATCTGACTATGGAAAATCCACAGTGCCCCATACAACTCTCAAAATTTTAGCTTGGGGAAGAGTTGCAGATCTGCAATGATAGAGATAATTTCCCACACTCCATTCCTTATAACAATGAAATTACACACATCGATGCCCCCAAAATGTGTCATACAGACTACATATGAGTAATGAAGGACTGGTCATGTGATTATATCTTGAAAGGTAGAAGAGTCCTCAAAGGCCACTCAATCCAAACCTTTCATTTTATAGATAATGAAACTTGAGGTCCAGAGAAGTCAAATGACAACTAAGGTTCTGTTGCTTCCACATTCAACACTATTTTATTTTTTTAACACTACTTTTTAAAAAATATTTTATTTAAATATTTACCTATTATATTTTTTTAAATTACCATTGTTTTTTTTAAAATTTTTTTCTCTCTCTCAGCCCTCCTTCAATCCAGAGAAGGCAAGCAATATATAGATTACACATGTGAAGTGATGCAAAACATATTTCTATATTGGTCATGTTGCAAAAGAAAATACACACATACATACACATACACACCAAAAAAAAAAAAAAAACCAAGAAAACTAGAGAAAGTATAAAAGGCATACTTCAATTTGAATTCAGAGTTCACTAGTACTCTTTCTGGAGGTGGATAGCATTTTTCATCATGAGTCCTTTGGAATTGTCTTGGATCAATGTCTTGATTAAAGTAATTAAGTCATTCACAGCTGATCACCCTTACAATATTGCTTACTGTGTACACTGGTCTCCTGCTTCTGTTCACTTCACTTTTTATCAGTTCATGTAAGTCTTCCCAAGTTTTTTTTTTCTGAAACTATCTTGCCTATTATTTCTTATAGCACAATAGTATTCCATCACAATCATGCTACAGCTTGTTCAGCCATTCCCCAGTTTCCAATTCTTTGCCACCACAAAAAGAACTACCATAAATATTTTTTGTACTAATAGGTCCTTTTTTAGTTTTCTTTGATCTCTTTGGGATACAGACATGGTAGTGGTATTTAAGCATTATTTCCAACTTGAGATTCTGCCTCCCAGCACTGGAGTCGGTTATAAAGCAGGACTCATAATGGAAAATATGAAAACAAGGAAGAAAAAGAATTAGTAGGGGAAAGAAAGACAGGGGAAGATATCCCAGGAAGGAGTAATAGTTCAGAGAGAATACTAGGATAGTGTGTGTGTGTGTGTGTGTGTGTACATGCCTATGTCCCATGGTTTGTCACAGGGAGTGGAGAGTGAAGGTAGAGAAGAAAGAACAAAGGGCAGAACACTGAGTTTATACAATGCTAGCCAGAGCTGTTAGGCAGCCTTAATGAGAGAAGATAGTAAAGGGAGAGAAAGGAGAGGTTGGCCTTGTAGAAGACAGCTAGAATTCTCAAAAACCAAATCTCAAGACTAAGGCTAGCACTATTATAGATCAATTAGGTTAGCCATATTCATGTCACAAGAAGAAAGGCATCCCATGATATCACTTGCCTAAAATATCTCTTCACTCACTTGACAATTATCCCTTTTGTTGTCTCCCTGTAAAATATACCAGGGATCATAAAAGCATGCTAGTGATTTCATTTTAGCATCTGTTTTTTTTTTTTTTAACTCTCCATGGTTCAGTTCAGCTCAATGAAATGCAATTCAAGCAATATTTGAATAGTTGTAGGCTACGGTAATGTTTGGAGTATGATTAGTTCAGAGCAGGAATTTTTAACCATTTCTGTTTCATGGACCCCTTTGGCAGTCTGTACTGCTTCTCACAGTCATGTTTTAAGTGCATTAAATAAAAAAACAACAACAGAATTTTAAAGGAAAAAATAAATATGATATAGTTACATAAATATTATATTAGTATTTTTAAGTTCATAGACCCCAAGTTAAGAAGCCTTGGTATAGAAATATTCTGTAGGAATATAGAACTGTCACATAAAGACCTTCCTATTCCTTATCCATATTAGCCTGAGAGATGAAACCATAGCAGGCTGGGGATTGTATAAATAATAGAACAAGAAATATTCCTCCAGGAACAGAAGAACCAATAGGAACTATAATATCTACAGCCCCAAAGAAATGGAAAAGTTTGTACCTAGGAGGTAGCCATTTCACTCTACAAAATACAATAAAAAAAAGAAAACTAACAATATCCCCTAGGCTTGTAAATACCAAAGGTAGAGGACTGCCAAGATCAGTTAAAAGGCTACAGGGTTTCTAATAACTTCCCAATGTGATTGATCAGGAGTAGGGGTATTCAATGGTGAGAAGTACATCAGGTGTTGGTGAGTTTTAGATTAGCCCATTTAATTTTGGAGAATCCAGACCAATTGCATTGAGTGGGGCAAGCATCACAAATTGAGGAGAACCCTTTCTCCCAGGGTAACAGGAGAGGTTCCATCCTTCTCCATGTATGTGAATGGCTGCAGCTTACTAGGATTCCTTTCTGTAGGGTTCACAGTCCTGTCTATATGTTTTCAGAAACACGAGCTCAGAGAATTATTCTGTCTCATATGTCCCCATAACGTAAGAATGAACTGGGACATGAACCAGCTTTTTTGATTGTCAAAGAAAATCAGCCTGGTAATGTGAAGATGCCCAAACTCCAAGTATTTAATAAAGGCTTTCCCTCCTTAGCCATTAGAGACAATGCAGAGATGTGGAAGCTAACCAAGACCCCCCAGTCCTTTGGAATAAAGCATTTTCTCCTGAAGACCCTTGTTGAAATATATGCTACCTAGGAAAGGAAACACATTAATGTATTTGGACCCACTTAGCACAAATTTAATTTATGAAAATTACTTAATCTCTGATCTTCAGTGATCAGCCCATGTTGCTACCTTGATGTACTTACAATAAACTCCTTTTAACGTGAAATAAAAAGAAAAATGAAAGAAAGAAAGAAAGAAAGAAAGAAAGAAAGAAAGAAAGAAAGAA